>NC_090814.1:300000-600000 GCF_000390325.3 Nicotiana tomentosiformis | reverse complement strand
AATTCAACTTTCGACATTTCAAGCCTAATTCCACTACGGACCTCTAAATAATTTTTCGGACACGCTCCTAAATCTAAAATCACCATACGGATCTATTGGAATCATCATAATTAAATTCCGAGATCGTTTACACATAAGTCGACATCCGGTCACTATTTTAACTTAAGTTTTAAACCTTGGAACTAAGTGTTCCAATTCATTTCAAAACCTCACCGGACCCGAACCAACTGCCCCAACAAGTCACACAACAACTGTAAAGCCCAATTTGAGCAGTAAATGGGGAAACAACGTTGTAATACTCAAAACGACCGGTCGGGTCGTTACATTCCCCCCACTTAAACATACGTTCGTCCTCGAACGTGCCAAGAATTGTTTCCAAGCCATCAAATCACTGTTCCATCTTACCACACACGTACTCGGGGTGATCTCACGTCACCCTATTCTATATAGGCCTGATCATACAATATAACTGAAAATCGTTAATTTATCCTTAGCCCAAAACTCATGGAGCAAAATTTCTAACATCCAAAATTCTTTTCAAGACCTGAATCTCATATCTACACACTGTGTAAGTCCGAACAAGCTGCATCGAGCTATAACTATAACCACGGATATAATCACCCAGCATATTATATAACTCGCATGCTCGTAGCACCATTCCTGATCAGAGTAACTACTCCAAAACAAACCAAGTACTAGTATTAAACCCCATATCGAACCAAACTTCATCCCAAAACCTTCGTACACTATTGATAATAAAAGAAACACGCAGAAATCTCAGGACCCCTTATCAGATCAACAAGTCATGGAGCTCTCTCGCCCCAACCAGAACCATAATCACTTTCTAAGCCGAATTTCAATATTATCCTCCCGAATATACCGTTTCAAACCTGATAGTACCCATTCCGGGTCCAGTGACCCTATTTTACTAAACACATCTATTCTACAGATATGCTGCACCAATATAACTCAGAGCCACAACCCGTGCCATCCGTGCACCCATACACAACAATTCAAATGTACTCAAATGCTCATATTGTTCAAATTCCGCCATAAGGCCCCCAATAAAAACCGGACCATGTGTGCACATAACCAATGAATCACAACTCCTCGTAGCATAAAGGAGTAACTCACAGATCATTTTAGAACATGAATAAGTTCAGCATCAACCGAATGGCACGTCCCTCAACAATAGCAGTATGGAGCCAACCATCCTGGCTCGGTGTAGAATACACATCCTAATTGGGCCTATCAATGGACCCCCAAACCAATCTGGTTACCCACAAATAGATAAAAATAGCTCCGAAAATCCATAATGACTGAATCATAATACATTTTATCATCTGGCTAGCTCCGACCACAACTTCACAGTCCACAACCATGAAGCAATTTGTTCCTGACAACTCTTAGCCTCCAAATCCATAGAACACACGCACCACCATTTTCGGTCCCATCTCCACCGCCCGAATGTCTAACACATCTCTCATACACGATCATCCCACAAGGAATATTTCTAAAATTCTTATGTGCCACAAGGCAAAATCTGAACATCAGCAGTCGATCAACCAGGAAAATGCCGCAATACCTATGAAATATCCATAATTCAAAATATAGTGCGCCTTCTGAAATGTATACTCTACTTACGCAATACCAAATAGTTATAGCATTCATCTAAACATCGAAAACTGTTTATGCCCTCTAAGAATTTATGACCTCCCTTTCAAAGCCAAACCATGACCTTGCACACGCCAACCTTAATCCCACACAACATATCACATCTATTATGCCATCATGTGACAAGCACAAGAATCCCATTATCAACTTTGAGTCACCAATAATTTACATATCCTTTTAGTTAGAACCTTTTTCTTGCTTCTTTCCAGGAGAAAATCACAATACACAACACGTTTTCCACACCGGTAAAAACCATCAAGAATACTTTGGAATCCATTTGCACAACCAAGCCATCAGGACCGAATCTCTCCAACTCAACCAAGCCACGCGAGTCACCAAACCCAAGAATATTGCCACCAAAACATCTGTAAATTCTTACCACGTCGTAATTACCCAAAGGACCGATCCTACTATTACCATACTGGTCCAGTCTACTACCAGTTGTCCTATTTCTCCAAGTTCCTTCCGAATTTGCCTCCAAATTGATACTTCTACTTGATAAAACACCACGATCTTTAACCACAACTCGCCCCACAATCTAACATAGAACCACAACGCCCTACGGTCCATAAGCAATTGTACTCTTCTTAAGCACCTTCAAAACTACTACAACTGTAACCCTTACTCTGAGAATACCTTATGTGAATTTGAAATTGTTCTTCTTACCATACTTATATAAAAGTGTAGAATCCATAGTCATACAGAATTCCCGCAAGTCCAAGCACCATCAAATGAAAATCTCAGATTTTAACCATTCACAAGTCCGGAAACTTTCTCAATTTCTATATATAGTTCTCATACCCACTAGAATTTTCTCGGGAGTCACCCACTTTGCTCAAATTTAATTGCACCGCCCAAATGGGCCAAAAAGACACATGCCCCATTAGCATAACAACACTCAAAGAAGTAACTCTACTTTAACACCACCTATCAAATTCATACTCCGTGCGCACTACATCATTCACCCATAACAACTCACTCATCCCACGATTTTCATATACTCATAAGTGCAATATAACCCGTATTCAGGAATTTCCTTATTCGAGCCATCATCGATCTCAACTTTTGCAAGTCATAACTAACCCACCAGTATGCCTCAACCCAAAACTAAACCTTTACATATAATCATGAAATTGAATTATCAATAGCAGGCTCCCCACTTGGCTCAAAGCCATAGATTAAAATATTCCATAACTCACAATACCAATACTCTATTTTTGTCATAATGCCACAGTCAGTTCAACGAAACTTCTTCTCAAACTCATGAAACGCCAACCATAAAAATACCCCAAATCATCCGCTAAGCTCGCAATCATTCTCTTGACACTTAAGTCAATTTTCTCAGCCAGATTCAAATTCAAATCTCCATACATATTCCCCACTGGCAGAAAAGAAACTCTCCACTTACATCATAAGGAATACACCTACGTAGATTACTCCGTAGGAAATAACCTACCTGCTTAACCTCAAATTGGTATCTTGATATACCCTTTCGCAGTCACAATTACTATGAAATCACTTAGTCTATCTGAGTCCAAACTCATTAGCCAGACATGAGAGTTTAATTTGTCCCAAAATTTAAACACGTGAAAGATCTTTCAAAATATTCACACTCGAGAATGTACGTCAAATCAAATCAAAAATCAAGCACCCAATGGCCTTCCCTTTACATTTCAAGAAAACACTTCTCGTTATGTTCAAATCGTCTTAACACATCACACAGTCACATTATACCCATCATACCGCCATTCCACCGCTCATCGAGCCACAAATTCCACTGTAGGGTCATCAGCGGACACATGAGTCCAATTGTACAAGTTACAACCGAAGCTACCGAGCTTAAGTTGCGGTCTAAACCTGGCCTCAAGTCCTCTAGACTGGCCCATCACCAAAACATAGAATACTCATCTCGAACTTTGTTCATGAAATTACAAGCCGGCGATGCACATTTGATACCGAGCGCTCATGTGCGCATACGAATACGTGGAAGGAATTCAAAGAGTTATGTCTCAAGCTGAATCAATCTCGCACGATAAGGAAAGAAAGATGGGAAGTATATATCCTAAATGCCCTGTAGCCTCTCGAAGAAAAGTATGGACGTCATCATACCGATCCGCAAGACTCTACGAGACACTTGCTCATGATTTGTAGAACATATGAACCTAGTGCTCTAATACCACCTTGTCACGACCCAAAATTCCATTAGTCGTGATGGCACCTAACCCAACCCGTTAGGTAAGCCAATTTCCATCTATCCAATTCCAATAAAATTAATTAAAGAAAATATCTAAAACCAATACATCTCCCCAAGAACTGGTAGTACAAATCATGAGTTTCTAAGAATAGAGTGTACAAAGCGGAAATAAAATAAATACATAGTCTGTTTGTATAATACATAAACAGAGCTTTTATAAATCTAAGGCTACCCTGAACAAGAGGCAGCTACAATAGGAACGCAGGTACATCTTCAGATCCCGCAACCATCAAGCACAGCAACAACAGTAGCCAACATCTGCACAAAATGTGCAGAAGTGTAGTATCAGTACAACCGACCCCATGTACTGAGTAAGTAACAAACCTAGCTGTAGATTGAAAGTAGTGACGAGCTTCTACCAAGGTCGGCTCCAAAACCACTAGTCCACAACAGTCCATAACAACATAAAGCAAATAGTACCAGAAGAAACACAGAGATAAAAATGCTCAGTCGAATCATGATTTCAAAAATAATAGTTCTTCCTTTCAAATACATCAGTGAAAACCCAAATCGTTTGCCGAAGTTGCCAAAAATATGAATAATTTGAGAACAGTAATTCTTCCAAAAATCATTTCAATAGTAAATAAAATATCTCATTTTTTCCCCCAGATAACCAGTGTAAAACAAATGCATCACTATGCCCATCTGTCAACATGTGTGAAAAATTATGAATAATGTGATACCGTACAACATGAGAAAAACACATCTCTATGCATATATGTCATGTGTGCATGTCAATGCAATGTATCTCATAGATTGCACTCATGTACTCACAGTATCAGAGTACTCAATCTCATTATCTCGCATTCTCTCTCATTGTGCTCGGCACACTCAATCACTCAGCGCTATATAATTCTTGCTGCGGCGTGCAACCCGATCCCTGTTTATAGTCGACTGCGCTCACTGGGGGTATACAGACTCATGAGGGGCTCCTACAACCCAAGCGCTATAAGCACGGACAACTCACGTGCTGCACGGACAACTCACGTGTTATAATATCATATCTCGATCCGCACGGACAACTCACGTGCTATAATAATATCTGGATCCCACGTGCTATAATAATATCTGGATCCGCACGGCCAACTCATGTGCTATAATAATATCTGGATCCGCACGGCCAACTCACGTGCAATAGTATAATATATAGATCCGCACGGCCAACTCACGTGCAATAGTATAATATATATAAAGCCAACATGGCCTGCTGCGGCGTGCAACCCGATCCCAAAAATATCCTCACAATCAGGCCATCGGCCTCCCTCAGTCATCAATCTCTCCGGTCTCTCTTTCATGGGCTCACAATGTCATGAGAATAGTCCAAAAATGATGATATGATGTATCAATAAATAACAACAGAGACTGAGATATGATATGCAATAAAATTAATATGACTGAGTATAAATTTTCATTTTAAAATAAATATTTCACAACAATATGACCTCCGTGGGTCCTAATAATACTGGCACATAGTCTCAACATGATTTTTAATATGCTTTTCAGCTCAATTTCTTTAACTCATAAAATCGCATGGAAAATGCCAAGATCATTTAACTACAAACTTCCACAGAAACAATTATGTCACAATTTCTATAGTGCATGCCCACACGCCCGTCACCTAGCATGTGCGTCACCTCCCAACAATTCACAGAATACATATATTCAGGGTTCATACCCTCAACTCCAAGATTAGAAGAGTTACTTACCTCGAACAAGCCAAATTCAATGTCAAGCAAGCTAAGCAATGCTCCAGAAATTCCATTCTACGCGTATCAACTTCCAAACGGCTCGAATCTAGTCACAATTAATTTGATTCAGCTCACAAAAATTATAGGAATTAATTCCATATCAAAATATTAATTTTTTCAAAAATTCGAAATTACACCCCAAAAATACCCGTGGGCCCCACGTCTCGGAATCCAATAAAATGCACAAAATGCGAACCCCCATTCAACCACGAGTTCAACCATATCAAAATTACTCAAATTCGACCACAACTCGGCCTTCAAATCCTCAATTAAAGTCTATGAATTTTTCTACTATTTTCAACCCAAAACACTAATTTGTTGATAAAAACAACAATAGATTCGTGTAATTTAACCAAAACTGAGTTAGAATCACTTACCTCAATCCATATGGTGAAAATCGCCTCAAAAATCGCTTCAATCCGAGCTCCATAGATCCAAATGTGTTAAAATGGCCGAAACCTCAAAATATATCTTCTGTCCAGGAATTTACTCTTCGCGATCGCGGAAAATGCTTCGCAATCGCGAAGCACAAAATTTTTCAACCTCAAAATTGCTCTTCGCGATCGCGGAAAATGCTTCGCGATCGCGAAGAAGAAACTCCCTAACTCTTCGAGACAATCTCTAGTATAATGGTCATAACATTTTGTACAAAACGCCAAATTGCAATTGGTTTAACTTTATGAAAACTAGACACCAAGGACTATAACTTTTTTTATTTCTCATCTCCCAATTCCTTATAGATTGTTAGATATAAGCTTTCAAAATCAGCCCTATGCAATCGAGATTTCCAAATTCTTCCTAGATAGCCTATAGTATATCCATCATAACTTTTTATACACAACTCCAAATGACAATCGGTTTACATTTCTGAAAACTAGACATCAAGGGCTACAACTTTTAATTTTAGATCATCTTCAAATTCCTTATAGATTGCGAGATATAAGTTTCCAAAGTCGGGTCAGTGCATAAGAGATTTTGTTCTACGCGATCGCGAGAGAGCTTCCGCGATCGCGATTCACAAGGTTCCAAACTGCTGTTTGCTCTTCGCGAACACGACCCAATGTTCGCGATCGCGATGCATACCTCTGTAGGCAGAAGCCAGCCCTAAAATATCATACGAACTTAGTCGAAGCCTCGAATCACATCAAACAACGCTAAAACTACGAATCACACTTCAATTCAAGCCTAATGAACTTTGAACTTTCAAATTCTATATCTTGTGCCGAAATACATCAAATCAATCCGGAATGACTTTAAATTTTGCACACAAGTCATAAATGACATAACGAAACTATTCCAATTTCCAGAATCGGTTTCCGACCTCGATATCAAAAAGTCAACCCCCCGGTCAAACTTCCTAAAAATTTAACTTTCGGCATTTCAAGCCTAATTCTACTACGGACCTCCAAATAATTTTTCGGACACGCTCTTAAGTCCAAAATCATCATACGGAGCTATTGGAATTATCAGAATTAAATTCCGAGGTCGTTTACACATAAGTCGATATCCTGTCACTATTTTAACTTAAGCTTTAAACATTGGAACTAAGTGTTCCAATTCATTCCAAAACCTCATCGTACCCGAACCAATTATCCCGGCAAGTCACACAACAACTGTAAAGCCCAATTTGAGCAGTAAATGAAAAACAAGATTATAATACTCAAAACGACCGGTCAGGTCGTTACAGGAACGACATTAACTTGGTTCCAAATAAGAAAAAAATTGGCGTTGACATGGGAAAATAATGAAGATACTTTGATTTTGACGTTCTCAACTACAAACATCTACTTCTCTGATCTATTACTAATTTTTATTATGATTCAATCAAGAAAATTTGTGTTTTTTGAATTTGTAACTTCACCTAAATCCAAATAGTTCCTACAGTACTACATTTATCCGCAAGAAACAGTGGAACGAAGAAAGTTGTGTCAAAACCACATTTTTTCCCAAAATAGTTCCTCACTCTATCCAGTAATTGAGGACTTTGGACAAAGACTCCTCACACGCAATAAGAAAAGATTCTACGAGAATGGTTACTTTGGCGGGTAAGATCACAAATCACAACCAATAAGAAAAAATATTCTCTTGAAAACAAAGTAAAATTCCCATATTACAAAATACTAAGGATATTTTATATAAAATTGATGAGAACTGAATATTTCATAACAAGAGGTAATTCGAATATATAAGATGAGAAAAAATAATTATGATAAAAATAATTTGCACCTAAAATTGCCAAAGCTTCAAACATTGTTTCAAGGAAAACAAATATAAGCCCTACAATAATAAAAATTAAAAAGAAACTTAAATAGGTAACTTCATACCGGGCCTCGGGCTCCAAAGCTTTTTCACCAAGGATTAGCTTATTCTCCTGAACAACTCGCTTCTTCTTTGTATTAGAATTGAAAGCGCCAATATTTTTTGTATATTAGAGAATTTGGGAACATAATGATCATTAAATAAGATAAAGATACGCATGAATTGAATAATGGTTGTGACTAGAGAAAACATTAGGGTCATAAATCTCACTAAAAGGCATAAACATTGCTTTGTCTTTACGGTCAAATATCTTAATATTAATTAGTACATATAAGCATTAAAATCATACAAAGAAATCAAGTAGCTTACCCGTTGAATATATGTGAATAATCCGAATATATAAAAAGAGTAGGAACGTAATTTAGATAAATCATTAGACTTTCACCATGCTTTATTTACACATCCTAGTCTGAGAAAACAACATCATCAAAGATGCATCAATCAAAATTTTGTATGACATACAACAGTCTAATATATTATTGATCACCTTAAGAAAATCATAAATAAGTTATACTCCCTCCATTTGAAAAAGAATGAACCTATTACTATTTGGACAGTCAAAAAAAATTTCTTTGATCATTTTTTCCTAATAATTTTAAATATTTTGAATTGTTAGCTATTGTGACTTCTAGTATTTTTATATTATTTTTAAATATGTAAATTTAATTTTTTTAAAAAACTTAAAGAATTTATGTTCGAATTCACACTGAAAATTAGTCAACTTGACCCTTGTACTCCGAAAAGGTTCAAATAAATTAAAACATGCATATCCAATTACCTAAGCAGAGAATGTAAGAGAACACCAACAATTTGCTCCCTGCTTGAAATTTTACCTTTTCAATATTCGCTAAGAGAAGTTCTTCTTTCAATATGGATTGGTGTGCAATAAACGCATGTGAGGCCGCACAGTTCGAATTTAACCAACGAAGCACCAACGGAGAAGATGTGCCATAGGAGATTTGATTTTTAAAGAGAAAACAACTGAAAGGTGGCAACTCTTCCCAACAGACGTGTCTCAGACATTGGAGTCTCTACCTAGGCGTAAATTTTCTTTTAAAAAAAACATTAAATAGGATAATTAGGATAGTATGAAGGTTATTATGGTAATTTAACCTTTTAGTTTAGGTTTCCACTTTTATAATAGTATATAGATTATACATGCATAGAATTTGAATATTTATCTTGTTAAGTGTCCTTTAGTAAGTATTAATTTCTAAACCATGCGCCATTTAGTAAAATTTAAAGCTTCAAACGAAGCGTGATTAATTTAAGCTTCAAATCATATGTTATCAATTTTCAATTATGCTCCTTTTTATTACACCAGGCATAGTTGCTCTTATATAATTGGGGGGTTTTCGTTATCTTTCCCTTCGTCTTAACGTTTCATTAAAAAAAAAAAAAAAGTCTTTCAGAATTAGAAGTGAACTCTAACAAATTTCCATTAATCGTAGCAAAATAAAAATTAGTTAGTTTGATTTTGGTGCATAGGGAGCACAAATACTTAAATAGTGGGCTTTAATTTGGTCGACTAAATATTAATCAATTCAAGTTTTTGGTAATTGGGTAGGCCAGCATAGAGAAGTAGTTTTTCCTTTCCAAAGTAAAATTAATTAAAAACTTTAAATGGTAGTTTCCTTTCACCAAAACAAAAATACCTGCAACTAGACGATACACATTAGGACCGTCAAAATTTGGCCCAAGCCCAAATAATTTGTCCGACCTGTTCAAGGTTGGGTTGGTTATTGACCCGCCCATTTATTGAACTTAGCTCATCTGGATCCAATCCATCTCAACCCATTTAAAGCTAGACCAATTTTTAGCCCAAATTGATCCATGAGTAACTTTGTCAAAATATCTTAGAATTTTTTTATTTTTTTTTTGATATGTTATATATGACCATAACAAAAGAAAAAAAGTCTTATTTAGTAATTATACAATTCATAAGAAGACAACACATATTAAGTAAGTTTGAAAAGAATTGGGTGGGTCGGGCTATGACTCGAATTTGAGCCCATCTTGACCCAACCCATCTTAGCCCAAATAAATTTTGGCTGGGTCATTTGACCACCAATTATTGACTCATCCCATTTTGATCCACCCAAAATCGGTCCAGCCCGCCCATTTGACACCCCTGATACACATGAATTAAGAGCATGGAGACTCCCTAACCAACGACTCTTTAATTTTTTTAATTAATGACGCACGATTTGTGTATCGCCAAATAAATAATGATCATGAAAATAACAGAAATAAAATTTAAAATAAAGAAGTTACAAAATAAATGAGAAAATACATTATGCTCTCCTTTAAACGCTCCTTTTTTGCTTTAATTTGCAATACTTTTTAGTTTTACTTTTATTTATCTGCTTAATTCACCAAAAATATATATAATTAGATTCATCTCCCAACAAAACATGACAATCACCGGAGGGTCAGTGACGCTCATATCGAAATTTAGTAGATCATAAGCGCACTCCTTAACATTTCTCTGCTTAAATATCAGACTTTTGTCTCGTGTTATGTTCTTACATGTTAGACAAAACTCTGAGGGGTTATTTGGTTCGCGAAAAGAGTTATCCCGGGATTATAATCATGGGATTAATAATTTCAGGATTATTTAGTACTAATATTTTGTTTGGTTCCCTGGATTAAAAATGAGATATACGGTTTATAATCTCAAATTTGTGTTTGGTTTGAAACTAAATAAACTTGAAGAAATCTTTTGTTTTCATTTTTAACCTTGGTTATTTTAGTGACTTAGATATATCTGATTTAAAAAAAAATAAAGATGGAGTTATCGTCTAAACCAAAAGAGATTTATAACCCTATTGGTTAAAATAAAAGTTATGTAATGTTATAATCCTTGTCATGTAATATTCTAAAATAAAAAGATTGGATCCGAGATGGAAAGAATTTAATCACGAACTTCCTTGCTAGATCATCCTAGGTTCGGATTGAATTCGCCGACTCTTTTTGTTTTGCTTCCCCCAAAAGTGAGAAGGGGAACAATGTGTGCATGACATAATCCGCAAAGATATTTGGGAAACTGTAAATATCTGTGATCTCCAGAAAATTATGAATATGCCTCTGTGGATCCTCACGTGGCCACCCCACATATTGACCCTGGGAGTGTATCAGTTGCACCATATATTGTTTGAGTTCAAAGTGGCATGTGATGGCCGATTTTTACAATGGCATGTGTCATGTTCGCAACGCTGGGCCTTGCAGCTACGATCATTGGTAGTTCTTGGTTGTCTGCCATTTTTATAGGTTACGGAAGTTCAACAATTGCGTGTTGATTTTCTATTTCCTCAACCCGTGCTGCCAATCTAGCTGCTTCCTCAGCCTCTTTGGCTTCTTTTGTTGCTTTCTTGTTTTTGTGGAAGAGTCTTTTAGGTTCGTTTTCAAAGGGAGTTTATCTTTATCCCCGTCTTCATCCAAGTACCTGAAAGATATCATGTAAATCAAACAAGTCAAAATTTGGACAGAAAACATATAAGAAATTAACTCAATTAAACAATCAATTGCTAATTCCCCGACAACGACGCCAAAAACTTGTTGGTTCCCCAAGTACACGCAAATATACATGGTCGTCAAGTAATAAAGTGACTCGAAAGTCGGATATCGAACCCACAGAGACTTAGATTAATCATTAACTAAGGTAATTCAAAATAATTACTATCCAAGGTAATCAAGAATGTTATTTTTATATCAATCTAGTGTTGCAAAAATTAAACAAGAAATCAACTAAATGAACAGGAACACAAAAGTTTGTTGTTGGATTTTAATCAGAGAAGATGGAGATTCCAGCGTTGTGGCCGGTTTATCAGTCCTATTAATTTCAACAATCATACTTGGTAATCCAGATTATCTATGATTGCTAATTGACCGGATCGTTTATATGAATAACATATTCCCACAATATTACTCACCTATCCACAATATATCAACCTTATATTCCTATGGAGGAAGTGCACAGTTAGCCAGTAATAAGACATGTATTTACTTATAAGCCATTGTTTAAAATATCTTTAGTCTTTAGCTACTATTTTAATAAACTTTTACTCACCCGGACGAAAATACCCTTCTTCTCATAAAGTTCAGGACCAAGTGTCCTTAACTTATGAGCTTGTTACTGTAAGTTCAGGACTAGCTGTCCTTAATTTATGATCTTGTAAGTCTAAGTTTAGGACTACATGTCCTTAACTTTTAAACTTGTAACTCTAAGTTAAGGACCAAGTGTCCTTAATTTTTGAACTTCCAACTCTAAGTTCAGGACCAAGTGTCTTTAAATTATGAGCTTGTTATTGTAAGTTCAGGACTAGCTGTCCTTAATTTATGAGCTTGTAAGTCTAAGTTAAGGACTACCTGTCCTTAGTTTTTGAGCTTGTAACTCTAAGTTTAGGACTACATGTCCTTAACTTTTGAACTTGTAACTCTAAGTTCAGGACTAGACTGTGACTTGAGTGTAAAATAACTTCCTTCGATATCTAATTCAGAAGATTATAAAGCAAATTATATACACTAAAAAAATCAAGATTTGGTCAAATATCCACTAGGAGAAAATATATTGTTCTTAATATGCCTTCTTAATCTTTTGTTAAATATTATGGTAGCATATCTTGTTGATGTGTCAATTCGTAACATCTCCTTTTCCAATCCAAGCTTGGGGAATCTATAAGTGCTTGACTGCAGAGTATTTATGTCGTCTTGTTGAACCCTCCTGCCGAGCTGGAGAAGAGATAGAAGAAAGGGTAACACCGTTTTTTCATATTAATTTTAATAGACTAGTGACTACTTTTGCTCAGCATTGAAAATACTGGATAAAAAATAAATACCACTTTTAAAAGTGGCTATCCCATGCAATTTTTACTATTCCCATGGTATTGAGTCTATCATGAACAAATATAATACAACATTCAATTAGGCGAGATTGTTTGGTATATTTCTATCCAAACGCGAAATCGTTCCCCGAGCCACGGATTCATAAACAAGATTTCTTTATTTCTACTCTAATCTAAATATGGCTTTCCCAAGCGTAGCATAGATAGTAGGGTGAATCGGTAGCTACAACAATTCTCAAGTTAAAACTAGAATTAAAGAAACAACCACAAAATGATAATCTGAATTAACGAAGATGTAATTAATAATCATGTCAACCACAACCCTAGAAACTATAGTGCTTAGCCACTCATGTTTGTAGTAACAATTTTTCAAGTATTTTGCATAATCAAATTACAAAGAAAGGATGAAAGGGTGAAGAACTCTATGATTATCTCCTCCGAAATTGCTCTACAATGTCTTTTTGCCTCCAAATAATGTCCAACCCGTTTATGGAGTATTTATATGTTAGGGTCGAGGTCCTTGAGTCCAAATTCGGGTCAGAATACTTTTAATTTGCGAACAGATGGCCATCAGATGCCTGACCTCACGGGGCCAGGCTTGTAGCGCGCCTGGGACCTCGCGAGGCGAGGCTTATCGCACGATGGAGTGCGCCTTGAAGCTGGAGACGCCTGGCCTGGCGCCAGGCTTGGGTACTTCGTGCCTTTGTGCTCTTTTCTTGTATTTTCGTCCTCTTTTCGTGCAACCTTCACTGGTTTTGTCTTCCGATGATCCTACATATAAAATAATATAATTAGCTCAAACGTCGCACAACTAACCACTAAACTAACAGAATGTTAGGCGAGTAATGTACTAAAAATATAGAATTATGGCCAAACATCACATATCATGCATTTTTTATTTTTATTTTTTGTGTGGGTCAAAATTAAATTTTATGATACCATGTGGATATTAAATACGGTGAGCAGTGGGAATGAGAGTTTACTTATGTTTCAAGGACTAGATTTTAGCAATTCTTGACATTTTTTATATTATATGTGACATATAATTATAGTTGGATTCAATTATTGAATTTATAACTTTAATACAATAAACTAAAAGTGGGAAGATTAGTCGTCCAAAATAATATGAAAACAGATGTTCTAAAAATTTTCAGGTCGATCATTAAAGAAATACTTATAAACTAAGTTTTGCAAAGCCTAAAAGCCAAGTATCTGAAAGGACTCCATTAAATACTCTCCTCTGTTTACTGGTATTCTTGGGTATTTGAAAAAAACTGATTAAAGATATGGAAGATGAGCATGTAGGATCAGAAGCCACTCAAGAAGAAAGGGAGACTACAAAAAGAAAAAGAAAATTACCCAAACAAAATCAACATGGAACTAAAAGACGAAGAGAAACTTCTTCAAATTCCAAAGGTATACATGCATTTGTTGATAAAAACCGTTTCAACTTCTCTTATTTCTTCATTTTCAGTAGTTTTGACTTCCAGAGGATATATGCATTTTTCTTTTTTCTCTTTTTTTTTTCCGATTTTATTTTGTTACCCTAAAGAAAGGAAGAAAAAAGAATGGAAGAAGAATTGATTGGTTTCCAGTAAAGTTTCATATTTTAAACAGTGTTTTAAAGGGCAGGGGCGTGAAGTGGACCGTTTTAGTTAATATGGGGCGAGGCGAAAGCTCAGGCTAAGTGCCATAGATCTTTAAATTTTCTAATTTATAAATTAATAAAATAGCGTAATAACACAAAAATATAAAAAGTATATTAAAATTAATAAAATTGAAAAGGATTAAAGAAACTCATAAAAATAAAGTATCTAACATCTTTACAAATATTAATAATGCAATAGTCTTAAAGTTAATATGAGATACAAATCAATCATACTTAACTTTCAAATAATTAAAAAATTATAATTTTTTAAAAACTATTATCAAACTACACATTTTACCTCTCTAAAAGTAAAATAATTAATTAATATTATAATTTAAAATATTATTCCTTCACAATTAGATACAAAATTACTTTCAAATTTGAGTGACATAGAACTAATAACCTGTTTGGCCAAGCTTTTCCAAGGCCAAAAATATTTTTTTTTTTCCAAAGTTAGATGTGTTTGGCCTAGCTTTTAAAAGAAAAAAAAGTGGTTTTGGTTAGAAGTAGAAACAATTTTGGAGAAACAAAAAAAATAACTTCTTCCGAGAAGCACTTTTGAAATAAATACACTTAGAAACACTTTTTAAAAGCTTGGCCAAACACTAGTTTATGCTCAAAACTGCTTTTCAAATTAATTAGCCAAACACAAACTACTTCCCATCAAAAGTAATCTTGACAAAAACACTTTTGAAAAAAATAAATTTCAAAATAAGCTTATTTTAGAAACTTGGCCAAACATCTATAAGACATGAACACCAATGGCAAATGAAGATACAACTTTTGGCTATCTATTTGCCAAAAAAATATTCAAATGAAATTCACTCTCACGATGTTCAACTAAATAATATGCAATACTATGGCTCGTTATTTGAGTTACTCTCAATTTTTATATTTCTACAGATGAATAGATCTTTTGTCATTCATTTGTTATAGAATTGTGCGGGTCAACAAAGCTAAGTAGGGAATTCAACACATGATTTGGGTAAGAACTGTTGGGCGAGCCCCGAGCGTTAGGCATGTTCAAGGCGCACAGTTGGGCGCTTGGGGTGTAAGCCTCATGGAACGAAGTTGGCGTTTTGAAAGTTCCCCGCAAAGGGACGAGCCCCGGGAGAGCTCTAAAAAAGCATTTTAAAAACAGAGATTCTAAACCTGAGCGGAATAAACAAAAAGGAAATGGAATGTTCAAACTTAGAAAGTTGTTGCATGTGTTCTCTCCTTGTGTTGTCTATTTCTCTTATTTTTTGTTCTGCCGCCCTTTCCTCCCGTTCCTTCCATATATTTTTTCAAGAATGGATGGTAATGCAGATTCAGATACACCTCTTTTTGTACAAGGAGAAGACCAAACGTTCAACGAAGCGAAACAGCCTCCTAATGAGATGAGGCAAAAGAGATCAGCTTTTAAATTAAAGAAAAAGCTACACAAGAAAAAGAAGAGATATAGAGGAGATGACTATGATGAAGTGATTACAGTGACCAGTGAAAATGAGGGAGGAGAAGATGTTCCCACAAAGAAGATAAAGAAGGGAAAATCTCTATGGCTGGTTGATATAGAGACACCGTATCAGGATGATGATGATGAAGTACTGCCTAAGCAAATAGAGGCGGAGGGATCCATTAAGGAAAACGATGATAAAGTTGAAGCATTTTCAAATACATGGACTAAGGAAGACGAGATCACAATTCTGAAGGGACTGATAAATTTTAAATTTGTAGAAGGGAATAAACAAAGAAAAATAGATTATGTTGCATTGTATGAGTTGATTAAACAGTCTCTTAGTCACAAATCAGCCACAGTAATTTGCTTGAAAAAGAAAGTGAAGTGACTTAGGGAGAAATATAATAAGATTGTTAAGAGGGGGAGGACTCTGATCATCCCACACGAGGTGGAGCTATTCAACTTAAGTGACAAAATTTGGGGCGACGTTGACAATGATCATGAGATTAACCAACAGCTAACTCGCCAGAATAGTACTTCCTCTTCCTTCAGAGCTTACAAGAGTTTGGATCCGCAAGCAGCGGATAAAATTTTTGTGGGAGAACTGGGGCTGGCCTTAACAGCTATGGCTAGCAATCAGTCTAATCCCAAGCAAGTAGCACTGGAACAATACAAGTTAATTTCTCAAAGTTTGGATACTAGGAAGAGTTATGCCAGCCGGACATTGGAGGTGCTGAGAACCTCGAATAAGGTATAATCTTTTGTTTATGTTTTCATTTTTTAATGAAGTTTGATTTGCCTTAATTATTCCGTTGAGCCGAGAATCTATCGGAAATAGCCTATCTACCTTCACAAGGTAGGGGTAAGGTTTGCGTACGCTTTACCCTCCCCAAACCCCACTTGTGGGATTACATTAGGTTTATTGTTATTATTGTTGATTTGCCTTAATTAATGAGCTAATTTGCTTCCCACACCCCTTTAGTATCATGTGTGCTAGCTACATAACTAGTTTGTTTTAAAGATTGCCTAGACTTTCAAAGTTAAATGGATTACTGGCAACCAATTCTTCAATTCTTCAACAGCAATTTTATGATTCATATTTTGCAAAGAAAATATGCTAAGCTAAAACTTCTTTGTCTTGATACCATTCAAGTGCATGTATTTTCTCTTACGATCAACTATTTTGCAAGGACCCTTCTGGACTAGAGGAGCAAAAGATAGCAAGGAGCTATTATGACATGAAGATACAGCATACACAACTATTTTCAGATGCCTATAATGCTAGCATTGGTTTCGGTAAGCTTTCTATCCATCTTTCAATATGTGGGGGGAGGGGGTGTGTGTGTAAATTATTCTTTGTATTAAAGTTGATATGTTCATGTTATTGGTTGGAATGATTTGAATCAAAAGCAGTGCTAGTGGTTTGCTTTATCGATGATCTTTTGGTGCTTCCATCTTCAAAGTAAGCAGCCTCAGCTATCTCTTTTTGTGTCTCATTCCAAATTTTAGAAACATCTAAGATCAGTTAATTATCTGTTGGTACAAAATAGGGTTGTCCACAAGCTTCAACATTGGATCGAAGCCGGGTAGTTTTTCAAAATTGGCGATTTCCTAATCTGAGATGTGAAAAACTAAAGTAGCAAAATACTAGAATTCAACATTGAGACTCTTAAACCATTCTGATTTAGCCTGATCTGGTCCCTCTACGCAATTGGTGCATCAGAAACCGAAACTTTCTGTTGTAGTTTGGGGACCTCACTTCAGTAGGGTGGAAGCTTTAGTTACTGAATTGATTCCCAATGGTTAGTTTAGATCTGATTTTAAGTTATATTCAAGAAAGATATAATTTATACCGATTCCAGGAAATAGAGTCAAAATTGAAGTCCTTATGATTCAACCAAAGAGCGTATAATTTATCAACTGCACAACAAAGATTTGAAGGGTTTATTTTTCTACTTCACCATTTGGGCAGACTCATCAATATATGTGAACCAATTTTTGAATGGGAAAATGACATTGTATAGCCGCTTTGAAAATAATAGCCGAAAATATCTAGACTAGTTCAGCCTTTTGATTAGAGTAAGGGACACACAAGTGATTAACAGATAGTACTGTTAATTGGATGTGGTGTCTGTCTGGCTAGCTTCTGTTTGACTTCTTTGTCTCATAGGATTTACTCTGGATTTTACCATGTTATGTAGCTTACACATCCCACAATTAACTCTCAAGCTTGTCTTATTTTTCATGTAAAGTTTGTCTGAGTATGTTCAATAGTTTCTAGAATTAATTGGTTAAATCTGCCGGAGCCATGGGTGCCTGTTGTTCATTATTTCTTTTGTTTAAATTTATTTTGAAATAAAAGTTGATATAATTTTTATCTCCAGATCTACAACTAGCGGTTAACTGAGGAATTTATAGAAAAACAGTTCATCCCTTTATTCAGGCTAGACCGATCATATTTGTGATCTCATCCCCTTAGCAAAGTTATTAGACTGCTTAGCTTTTTCTTTTTCTTAGATAAAATTGTTGAGGTTTTTGTTATTTAAGATGAAATAGTCTTAAAATGAGGGTGAATGGGAAAATGGAGGGAAAAATAAAATTTTTGATTAAAATTTTAAGTTTCCCCCTCTTGACAATGAGACATTGTCCCATATTGGAAGAGAAAAAGATTTTTGGTGGGTATATATATAATTGCTCTTCTTTAGCTCTTAAAGAGTTAAGAAGAAAGCAAGCATCGCGCCGCTGTCGTCGTCGCTCGCTCGGCTTCGGCTTCGGTCAAATGATTGATTGATTAATTTTTTAGACCAAATTTATTTGTTAATAGTAAATATTAACGTAAGATTATCCGCATTTATAACGGATATGTTCCAATCCATGTATTGACCACCAGCTGCAATAGCAGCCGCCTAATGCTCTTCCTACCATGGCTAAGTGCTTGCTCCACAAACAAGCTAGTGCATGCTCCACCATGGAGGGTGGATGATCGTTCATCTTCAAAGCTGACTGCTATAAATATGTGCAGTAGCTATTGAAGAAAGATACACCAAACTGAAAACGCTCAACTTTGGTTATACATTGCACTCCTTCCTCTCAGCATTTCCATACGATTTTCTGAGTTTCTACTCCTTTGTTCTGCATTGTTTTAACTTCAAACAAAGCAACTGTAAGTGTGATTTGCTACCGAACTTTGTGTTCGCTGAAACACTGGGGTTTGAAGTACCGCTACACCAGTGTGTGATTCGTTCTATCCTGGGAGGAAATAATCCATAACCTTGGGTACTAGGAGGGGATTAAATTCTTTAAGGAAACACTGTGAATTCAGTGGGCTCGAATTAATTACTGTTTCATTACGATAACTTATATTTCCCAGAATTATTATTTACAAATACAGCAATATTGGTGGGACTAACAATCTTAAGGAATTTAATATTTATTTCTGTATTTGTGTTATTCTTATTATTCTGCAAACTAAAACCTTTGTGGTTTTGTGTACTCCCGTTTTGGAGAGTAAAGCCTTCGTGGCGTTTTGTTGGAGATTAAAATCTACGTGATTTTTACTCCAGTTTGAAAACGTTTATTAAACGTTTGTTTGTGTCATTCTTTTACAGAAAAAATGACGACTGAAAGCGAAAACCAAGCTGTTCCGACGGTGACTGCCAACGCATCGACAAGCCGAACACCGGCGTTGGCACCGACAGAAAAACCCAAAAAATTTTCCGGGATTGATTTCAAGCGCTGGTAGCAGAAGATGTTCTTCTACTTAACTACGTTATATCTACAGAAGTTCATCAATGAAGATGTTCCTGATCTGCCAGATAAAATTCAAGAGAATGAACGCTTTGTCGTGATTTAAGCGTGGAAGCATTCTGATTTTTTATGTAAGAATTATATTCTTAACGGACTGGGTGATAATCTGTATAATGTATACAGTGGCGTGGAGACGTCAAAAGAATTGTGGAATGCGCTTGAAAAGAAATATAAAATTGAAGATGCCGGGATGAAGAAATTCGTTGCCGCAAAATTTTTGGACTACAAAGTGGTAGATAGCAAGTCTGTTATTACCCAAGTTCAGGAATTGCAAGTGATTATTCATGATCTACTTGCTGAAGGTCTTGTCATCAATGAAGCATTCCAAGTAGCAGCAATGATTGAGAAGTTGCCTCCGTTGTGGAAGGACTTCAAAAATTATTTGAAACACAAACGAAAGGAAATGTCCCTTGAAGATCTCATTGTTCGGTTGAGAATCGAAGAGGACAATAAAGCTGCTGAAAGGAGAGGCCGTGGAAATTCAATAATAATGGGAGCAAATATTGTTGAAGATAACAAAAAGAGGAAGAAGGCTTCTGTTCCGAAATACAACCCAAGCAAGAAGCGGTTCAGTGGAAACTGCTACAACTGTGGGAAAATCGGACACAAATCTACGGAGTGTCGTGCTCCGAAGAAAGACAAGAAAATAGGTCAAGCAAACATGATAGTAAAGCATGATGATGTTGATATCTTGTGTGCCATGCTTTCTGAATGTAACTTGGTGAAAAATCCTAAACAGTGGTGGTTTGATTCTGGAGCCACTCGCCATGTTTGTGCAGTTAGAGAAGCTTTTGTTACTTATGCTCCTGCTGGACCCGGAGAGACAGTTTATATGGGAAATGCTTCAACAGCAAAATTGAAGGATATGAGAAGATATTTCTGAAAATGACTTCTGGTAAGGTCATGACTTTGAACAATGTCCTTCATGTTCCCGAAATGAGAAAGAATTTAGTCTCTACTAGACTTATTGTTAAGCACGGTTTTAAGTGCATTTTTGTGTCCGACAAGGTTGTCATAAGTAAGAATGAAATATTTGTAGGAAAATGTTACCTCACAGAGGGTCTTTTCAATCTGAATGTAATGGTTGTGGAAAACAATAATAATATTTCAGCTTCTTCTTACTTACTTGAGTCAAATGATTTATGGCATGTACGTTTGGGTCATGTCAATTATAAAACCTTGCGGAAAATGATTAACTTGGAAGTACTGCCTAAGTTTGAATGCGAAAAATCAAAATGTCAAACATGTATGGAATCTATGTATGTTAAAAATCCTTATAAGTCAGTTGAAAGGAATTCAAATCCTTTAGACTTAATTCACACAGATATTTGTGACATGAAGTCAATACCATCTCGCGGTGGAAAGAAGTATTTCATAACTTTTATTGACGATGGTACTCGATATTGCTATGTTTACCTACTGAATAGTAAAGATGAAGCAATAGACGCATTCAGGCAATACAAAAATAAAGTTGAAACGCAACTTAACAAGAAAGTAAAAATGATAAGAAGTGATAGGGGTGGTGAATATGAATCTCCTTTTGAAGAAATATATTTAGAATATGGAATTATTCATCAAACAACAGTCCCTTACACGCCCCAATCTAATGGGATTGCGGAAAGAAAGAATCGCACATTAAAGGAGATGATGAATGCGTTGTTGATAAGTTCTGGTTTGCCACAGAACTTGTGGGGGGAAGCCATTCTTACGGCTAATCGAATATTAAATCGAGTGCCCCATAGCAAAACACAATCCATTCCATATGAAAAATGGAAAGGAAGGAAGCCCAACTTGAATTATTTTAAAGTGTGGGGGTGTTTGGCAAAAGTGCAAGTTCCTAAACCCAAAAGGGTAAAGATAGGACCGAAAACCGTTGATTGTGTTTTCATAGGATATGCGACAAATAGTAAAGCATATCGATTTCTGGTTCATAAATCAGAAAATCCCGACATTCATAATAATACGGTTATAGAATCAGATAATGCTGAGTTCTTTGAAAATATATATCCGTATAAAAAGGAATGTGAGTCGTTTGGTGAAGGATCTAAACGACCTCGGGAAGAAACAAAAGAAAGTACATGTAATCAGGAGGATCCAAGACGTAGTAAACATCAAAGAACGTCTACTTCATTTGGACCAGATTTTGTGACTTTCTTATTGGAGAATGAGCCTCAAACATTTAAAGAAGTTATGACTTCTTCGGAATTATTGTTTTAAAAAGAGGCAGTCAATAGTGAAATAGAATCCATATTGAACAACCATACATGGGAATTGGTTGATCTTCCTCCTGGAAATAAACCTTTGGGTTCTAAATGGATTTTTAAGAGAAAAATCAAAGATGATGGCACTATTGATAAATTCAAGGCAAGACTCGTAGTCAAAGGGTATAGACAACGAGAAGGTCTAGACTACTTTGATACATACTCTCCAGTTACAAGAATTACGTCCATACGGATGTTAGTAGCATTAGCTGCAGTGTATGGTCTTGAAATTCATCAAATGGATGTTAAGACGGCCTTCTTAAATGGAGAGTTGGAGGAAGAAATTTACATGGAACAACCTGAAGGGTTTGTGGTTCCAGGTAAAGAAAAGAAGGTATGTAGACTTGTTAAGTCTCTTTACAGACTAAAACAAGCACCCAAACAATGGCATGCGAAATTTGACCAAACAATGTTGTCAAATGGTTTTAAGATAAATAAATGTGATAAATGTGTGTACATTAAAAATGTTCCAAATTACATAGTCATTGTTTGCCTATATGTGGATGATATGCTGATAATGAGTAATGACATTGCCAACATAAATGCTACTAAGCGTATGCTCAATAGCAAGTTTGATATGAAAGACTTGGGAGTTGCTGATTTAATTCTGGGAATTAAGATCCATAAGACTCCTCAAGGTCTGGCATTGTCACAATCTCATTATATTAAGACAGTACTTGAAAAATTCAAGCACTTGGGCTTTAAAGTTGCAAAGACTCCAATTGACGTGAATCTTGCATTAGCAAAGAATAAAGGCCAAAGCATATCACAATTGGATTATGCTCGTGTGTTGGGATGCTTAATGTATATCATGAATTGTACACGACCAGATATAGCTTGTGCTATAAGTAAACTGAGTCGATATACGAGCAATCCAGGCCAATCTTATTGGATGGCAATGAAACGAGTTTTGGGATATTTAGAACATACCCAGAACTTTGACTTGCACTACAGTAAATTTCCTGCGGTGATTGAGGGATACTGTGATGCAAATTGGATCACCGGTTCAACTGATTCTAAGTCCACGAGTGGATATGTATTCACTATTGGTGGAGGAGCGGTATCTTAGAAGTCGTCCAAACAAACATGTATTGCCCGCTCTACAATGGAGGCTGAATTCATAGCCTTAGATAAAGCCGGCGAAGAAGCTGAATGGCTCCGGAATTTCTTGGAAGACATTCCATTTTGGCCCAAACCGTTGACACCAATATGCATACATTGTGATATTCAAGCGGAAATTGGAAGGGCTGGGAGCGTTATGTATAACGGTAAATCTCGTCATATACGACGAAGACATAAAACCGTTAGGCAATTACTCTCTAGAGGAATTATCACGATTGACTATGTAAAGTCAAGTGATAATGTGTCGGATCCACTTATAAAAGGCCTAACTAGAGAGGTAGTTGAGAAATCATCAAGGGGAATGGGGCTATGGCCGAGAACAAGTCATTGTGGTGGTAACTCTATCTAGAAGACTGGAGATCCCAAGATCTAGGTTCAAGGAGATCAAACAAAGTCATTAATGACGGTTCAACATTGTCAAATAAAATTTTAGTCCGTTCTCGTGATGAGACAATGTTTAGTACCAAGGATAAAGCATTAAGGCTTTTTAATGATTTCTAAAATTGATACGGGGTATATCAAATAGTGTATCTACAGGATAACACGTTTAGGAATCACCTATGTAAGTGTGAAGTGTTAGCCGCTTCAAGGAGAACTTTGTAAGGCTAATTCTCTACGCACTTATGAAACCAGGCGGTGTTCATGGCTGAAACGAATACAACAATGAGAACCAAAGACGGTTAAGGGTTGATTGTGTGACTTATGTTTGTCTAGGTATACACCAAAGATCGACGGTTCAAAGATATCAAATCTATCGATTGACCGAGTATATCCGACATAAGTTCACTACGGAAAGTTCAAAGGGAAACCTACTTATCCAGATGCGATTAATCCTTGCTTGCAAATCACATAGTTTTTCCATGCATACTTTCGTGATATAGCCATTCCCCATTCATGTGGGGGATTGTTGAGGTTTTTGTTATTTACGATGAAATAGTCTTAAAATGAGGGTGAATGGGAAATTGAGGGAAAAATAAATTTTTTGAGTAAAATTTTAAGTTTTCTCCTCTTGACAATGAGACATTGTCTCATATTGGAAGAGGAAAAGATTTTTGGTGGGTATATATATAATTACTCTTCTTGTAGCTCTTAAAGAGTTAAGAAGAAAGCAAGCCTCGCGCCGCCGCCGTCGTCGCTCGATCGGCTCGGCTTCGAATTCGGATTCGGATTCGGATTCGGTCAAATGATCGATTGATTGATTAATTTTTTGGACTAAATTTATTTGTTAATAGTAAATATTAACGTAAGATTATCCGCATTTGTAACGGATATGTTCCAATCCGTGTATTGACCACCAGATTGCAGCAGCCGCCTAATGCTCTTCCCACCATGGCCAAGTGCTTGCTCCACAAACAAGCTAGTGCATGCTCCACCATGGAGGGTGGATGGTCGTTCATCTTCAAAGCTGACTACTATAAATATGTGCAGCAGCTGTTGAAGAAAGATACACCAAACTGAAAACGCTCAACTTTGGCTATATATTGCATTCCTTCCTCTCAGCATTTCCATACGATTTTCTGAGTTTCTACTCCTTTGTTCTGCATTGTTTTAACTTCAAACAAAGTAACTGTAAGTGTGATTTGCTACCGAACTTTATGTTCGCTGAAACACTGGGGTTTGAAGTACCGCTACACCAGTATGTGATTCGTTCTATCCTGGGAGGAAATAATCCATAACCTTGGGTACTAGGAGGGGATTAAATTCCTTAAGGAAACACTGTGAATTCAGTGGGCTCGAATTAATTACTGTTTCATTACGATAACTTATATTTCCCAGAATTATTATTTACAAATACAGCAATATTGGCGGGACTAACAAAAACTGCTTAGTTAGTGATGAACTTGTTGATTGATCTAAGATTGGATTAGATTGTTGCATTACAAGTATCTGAGTCTTCTTTACGTATATTTTAAGCTTACCTGGAAAAGTTTAATATTAGTATAAACCTGAATATGCTTGCCATTCTTTTGACAATAACCATTCTTTTGTTCATCTGCAGGTCAATAGCGTGGCAAAATGATCTTGGTCAAGAATAGGTTTTACTATTGAAGTCTGCAAGTTTGTAGGAACTCTCAATAAAGCAATCTGCCCCGTTTTTTTTTGGGTTTTGTTCGAACTATTAACAACTTTCTGTGCTAGGGAGAATGTCACTAAAGCAATCTGCCCTGTTGTGTTTAGATGACAAAGTCATAGGAGTGACTGAAGTTTTACCAGGCCTGAGTAAACACTTATATTTTTTTGGAAGCAAGATAGAACCATGCATCTAAAATGAGGCAAACTTTTAAAAGTTGTGCACCCGCTGTTTCTCTGGATTATAAATCAACAATTTCAGCTATAGTTTGTTTGTCTTTACTAAGGAATAGGTCTTGGAGAGTGTAAGGTCCTACAGAGGAGGATAGTTTTGCTGATTGTTCATTATGTATGACATCTGTTGGGTGAAATGAAGCAAACTATATGTATTCAGTAACCTTTTTGGTTCCACCACATGTATAATGTATTGTATGGAGAAAAACTAAAATCATGAAAGAGATGTTACCCAAAAGAAAATTCAACTTCTTTATTGTAAACATGATGAATGTCTATTTTTATACTTTCGTACTTTATAAAATAATTAATATTTCCGAGGTCACGAGAAATACACACTTTATCTGATCGGTGGCATAAGATCCTTCTCTGCTTGTCTAACTCAAGCCACATAGCAGCAATCACTAGAAATTCACCCAGAAGCAGTTCCAAAAAGTGAATAATAATACACAAATCAAGAAACAAATCTTTCAAAAGGCTTGGCCATGAATTCAATTCAATTAGGGTAAAGGATAGAGTTAAAAAAAAATAAGGTAAAGGATAGAGTTAAAACAAAAATAGGGTAAAGGATAAAAATATATCATCAAATAATAAGGGCAATATGAGACAAGGAAATAACATAAGAATCCCACAACACCAAGTTGGTACATAACCATCTTCATTGTTACAGAACATGGAATCCGATAATACATTACGATAAATTTTAAATGACAATCAAAACAAACACTGTACTTGAAATAATAATAGAAAACGTTAACACACAATCTCAAACAAGCTGTTAGTGTTCCAAGTCCTAATAAGGGCAGAAACCAAACCACCTCAATGACCCTTAAAGCATTTCAGCAATAAGGGACATTTTGTAACCTGAAGTTGCAGAAAATTAGCAACTACTGCTAAGCATCAGATGTACATTCCTTCAAAGATTTTATTACATTTTTGCAAGCCACCTTCTTGGCCATTCTTTTGTCTCGTTCCGAGCACGTGTTCTTATGAATAACACCATCTGTTTCAACCTCTACTGTAATATATGCCACGCCAATCTCACGAGAGACAACATTCTTCTTTTTTATGTAACCTTTCTGATCACACAGTTCACTTAACTCTTACTGGAAGAAGCTTTACTGTATCAGGTGTAATCAACAGTTCCATAAGAGTTAGTACAATCTGAAATGCAATATCTTTGTTGAAGCCAGAATCAACAAAGATCGCCCCATCAAGAGACTCAATAACATCTCCAAGAACATATATTGAACCAGAAGGAAAACGAGTTGATAAACCTATAATAGAAATGAAATTAGCATACATAATACTATTAATCCGCGTTGACCTTAAAGTAGATGTGAAGCTCTCGACAAAGAAATGAGGTTAAGAATGATGACTTTTCCTTCTCTTCCTAACTAGTACGTATATGGTTTTCAAATTAAGTGTAATGTCTAACTTTGAGGCAATACCTTGGGAAAAGTAGTTTCGGAACGTGGACACGAGATCCAATTTCTAGAAGTTCAGAACAGTACTAACTATCTGCCTCGGGTAGATCTTGTCTTGTGTAGGCCTGCCTTAACAGCAGCTTGAGCAAAGCATTCATTATTTGCGGAGGCAGACCTCAAATCAGTAATGCATCCTGAAGAGAGTCCCGGATGTTTGAAATAGAGATGCCCTGTAACAGCATAATCAGGGCAGTGCAGTCCAAGAAATTCCAAGCGCTACATGGCCAGGTGATTGAACTTATAATATGCATCATCCAGTTGTGGATCTTTCCTTTCAGTATCTAACAACAGTTAGCATACCAAAAGAGTCCTCGACATAGAAGAAAATGATTTCTTTCATTTAATAACCTTTATTTAGGAAGGCAAGACATGATTCAAATAAAACCTTGTAGAGAGAAACGCAATCAACATCAAGATGGATAACATTTATTTATGATAGTAACTTGATCCGGGAGTTAGGGCTTCAACAAGCAGAGAAGGGTCATCGAACTTGTGATGTAGCAGAGATTCCAAGTACTGCTATTAACTAGCTTCTCAGCATTCATGGGGAATAAGTGCATTGGCACAGGTGCATCTACAAAACCAATACCGATCCCTAGCCATTTCATGAATGAAAAAGCCGCTACGGAGCTGAGGAAGGCAACATCAGCTAGCTACTCTCTTACTTTTAATCTTCGGCATTCCCTTACTACACATTTTTACTAAAGGTATCAGGAGTTCTTCAACGAAATTGCCAACTTGAGAATTGTCACTAGGAATGAGCCATGCTTTAATTAAGATTGAATGGTTCATTTCAAATAAATCCCAGCAAGGAAAGTTTTTTATTGAAGGGAAAACCAAAAGAAGAAAAAGAAGAACTTGTTTGACCAAAAAATGTAGACTTTTGATTAAACTGATTAATTTTGTATGACGAAGGGCTAAACCTAGTTAATGATAACAACTTCAGATCTATAATCGATTAACACAAATAACGCAAGAGCATTGTTGAGAGAAGATTAAATGTGATGTACATTCAATGTTTCAAGATCATTAATGATGGAGGAATATCAAGCAATAAATAACGATAAATGACATTAAAGTAAATAAGGAGAATGATTCACCTAATATTGAATGAGGTGGATGATTCTTCTTACTAACAATGATGAATCATAGACAAATAATAGAATGTTGGGACCCTTCTCGGATCTAATGGAAAAAGTATAGAAAAGTAGACAATCGAATCTCTTTAGAAAGGTAGTGATTGTCTTTTATCTAGAGAAAAAGTCTGCTTTAGAATGTTCTTACCAGAGAATATTATATATCCCTCACCCTTATCTCTTTTTTTATTTATATGGGATATTCCCCAGTCAACCCTAAAAGTACAGATACCAAGAATATTCAATAGAATATTCTCCTGAATATTTTATTACAAAAACTAGCCGTTAGCACTGCACTTGATACTCGACCTCGGTCGTTATTGACTACTCGGCTACGAGTCCCGTTATCTACTAATCGACCTTGACCATATCGCTTTTCACGATACCGCTTCATGCTAAATCCCACTGAGGTAAATTTTGACCCACACAGTTTGTCCCTCCGCTTATTGATGTCGACCCTGGGCGACCTTGATGAGCGGACTCTGTCAGTTAGGGTTGAGAAGTTTTATGCGAGCAGGTCGAGTAGTAGTGCTTCGGACGGGAAGGAAACGTGGCCTTCCGTGAGCCACAACCTAAGGTCACGTCGTTTCAGAGTGACGTCATGTCATCATGCGTCATTATTACGCATTTTTCTGATACCCTGTATCGTTTTTCATGCCTCTACCGTTTAGATTTTTGAGCTGGGCAACTGTGGTATGCTTCCTCAATATTGATGCCCTAACTCTTATAAATGGGGATACTCAATCCTTCGATTCACTCTTTGCATTCTAAAAATCAGATTTTCATATCTTCTTCTTCCTCAATCAGAATCTCTGCTTTCTTGACCTTACTTCATACTCCTGCCTTCACTAATTTCGGTGGTTCCTGCTACTCGACTCTTCTGCGTTTACATCCCCTCTATTCATAAACCAAAATGGTTAATGTGTCTTCCAGTTCTAGGGAGGGGGGAGGGTACCTGACCCTGTTCCTTTGGCAGTGTGCATGCTTCCCCATGACGGTAGGGCTGCCATTGCTGCAGAAGATGGAAGCTTTCCTACGGTGGAGAAAATAATTCACCGTAGCGAGAAGGCTAGAACTGACTTCTCAAAGCTGCCGGAGGACAACCCTGAGGCCATAGAGTCTGAGATGGATGTGGCTGCCCTTGCTAATTTCAGGGCGAAGTTCAAAATTCAGTCCACATTGATCTGGTCCTGGCTGGACGCGATATGGTATAGATTCATCACCCTGGATATTGCGTGTTTTTCGTATATCCATTCTACGTGTGTTACTCCTTTCCCACTCTCCCATTGGCATAGGAATTCTGCCGCTACAACGACGTCTGCCCGACTCAGATTTCTCCTTATATCTACAAGCTCATCCTCATGCTAACAAAGTACGCGGAATTGGCTAGCCGCGAGGTCTCTCTTCGCCACCTGATGCACCTCTTCGCACCGAGTTTCCATAGAGGGACGATGTTGCACCTTCGTCACCGTGGAGGCAAAAACTTGGTAGTAAAGATGGACGATAAAGCAAATCGTCGATTCTGTTTTAATTACTTCTACGTCAAGACTGAGGATGTGGTGGCAAACGCAAATGGATTTCCTGAGGCGTGGAATTACGCCCGTAAGTATTTTCACTAAGTGCTTATTTTGCTCATTCTGGTCATAGTCTAACTGTTCTATCCTTTTCTCTTTCATCTGGGACCATTCCCCCTCCTTTGGTCGCGGATATTCACGAATGGGTTAGCCAGATCTTGCCCCACATAGTGGGGATTCGTGGGTGGCCGACCTTTTTCCAGAAGTTTGGGCCCAAGCTTTCAATGACCGGTGAGTTTGTCCGTCCATATAGTGACTTTTTACATATGTCTTCCTGACCTTGTGGTCGCGTGTTCGTCATGAATTTGAGAGTCGCCATTCTAATCACTTTTGCAGGCCTAGGGTGTTCGAAGAGGCGGAAAGCTCATGCTCCGACATTCCGTAAGAGGAAGGTCATTTTTATTTCTACTGCTGCGGTGAGACCTGCTCGGTCATCGACTACTGCGGCATGTGTTTTCACTTCCCCTCTGCGTCATCTACTTGACGAGGATGATGAGGAAGGATCGTCGTCGACTGATGATAATCTGCTTCCCTGCAAGAGACGATTCGTCTGTATTGGAGAGGGAAGTGTCCGCATGGGAAGTTTGGTGATGGATGGCTTTGTCATCAGAGAAATGACGACCATAGATCTCGGAGTTGATGCCGAGTTGCTGTCAATAATACCGCTGCCTTTGGGGGCCAAGGGATGTACGTTGCTCATTGAGGTCGGAACGGGTTTTAAAGGGTCGTCGGCGCGAGTCCCTGACGCCTTACAAGAGGGTGAGACATCGACCTCGTTACCGATCGAGGACCCTTCCTCTCGGGTTGATACCAAGGGAAAAAGTGTTGCCGAAGAGGATTATGAAACGGGCTCCGATATGGACGCCGATGAGGTTAGGATGATGGGGGAAGGACTCACCCGGCTTGAGGTGAGGTTGGAAGGGAGCACACGAACTATTGCGATCCCTTTGGACCAGGATCTATTAGTTGACACGGAGGATGTGGTCCCTTATCTTGGTCCACTCTGTTCTAATGTGGAGGGTAAGACCCTCGAGAAGCTGAAGGATTCCACTTTGTCGAAGAGCATAGCCGACCTTGCTCTTAGGGTATGTTTGTTATTCCGTTTCCATATTCATTTTTATGTTGATTCTGACTTTGTTCTTACCCTCTCTGGCTTTCTTTTCAGACCGTGATCTTGGAGATTGAAAGTTCCCGCCGATAAGAGAGGCGTAAGGCTATTTTCCAAAAGATGGAGTGAAAATATCGCGAATATCGTGATAAGTACCGTGAGCTTTACCGGCGACTTGGTGGTAGTAGCAACTTCCGGGTCCTCCGAAATGAGCTAAAGGAGAAGGATGATGAATTGGTGAAGGTCATCGGAAAATGTAGTGAGATCGAGGGGGCGTTGAAGGACAAAGAGGAGGAGGTCGAGGTGAGTAGGGGGGTTGAGGCCCAATGCGCCGACCTTCAGGCCTAAGTGGTCTTGTTGCGTGTCGAGCTAGAGGAGTGTCAACTTCGAGCGGCCGTTTTGAGTGGCGAGGTCGCCAAGAAGGTAGCAGATTTGAAGAAGGCGGAGTCAGCCCAGTTATCAGCTGCACATAAAGCTGCAACTTTAGAGGACACGATCCGTGTTATCCGTTCTGAACGGGATTGCGCCATGGAGAAGATAGGCTCAGAGAGGAGCGGCTTGACGAGCAGATTGGGGAGTTAGAAAAAGAAGTTGCGGACCTTAGTGATCGAGTTGTTGCCCTCGAAGCCAAAAAGGCACAGTTATTGGCGCATCCGTCCTCATCCCGTACTGCTTTTCCTGATGTTCTTCGAGATCTGTATGAGGAATGAATTCACGTCGAGGCCCAGCTGGATATATTCAAGGATCTAATGGGGACGAGGGCTATTTATGAAGCCGACTTAGAGAATGCACGTGCTAAGGCACGTGAAACTCAGTTTGCTTGTGGCTATGACCCCGCTAGACCACAAGCTTTTGATGCTGAGGAAAACGTGGAAGGGTTTGAGCAGGATTTCTGGTACAAAGATGAGTATCCCGACGGCGACGACGATGGTGGAGAGACGGGTGGAGATGGTGCTTCTGATGGTGCTTTTGCTGGCATCTGTTTTAGCCTTTGTAAGGAATATATTTGAAGTAAGAAATGTCATTTTCGCTGTTTTGTATCTAATTCTTTTCTTTCTGTTCGGGCTTGCACGGTTCTTTCTTTTGTTTTTGGTCATGGTCGGGGATTAGTAGGTGTTAATTCGAACGAGTTCGAATGTAACATGTATTGAGTTGGTTCGAGCCAGGTCGAATGTAAGTTGATTCAGACGAGGTCGAATATGAGTTAATTCGAGCGAGGTCAAATGTGGGTTGATTTGAATGAGGTCGAATGTGAGTTAATTCGAGCGAGGTCGAATGTGACTTGATTCGAACGAGGTCGAATGTGAGTTAATTCGAGCGAGGTCGAACTCGCTCGAATGTGAGTTGATTGGAGTGAGGTCGAATGTGAGTTAATTCGAGCGAGGTCGAATGTGAGTTGATTCAAACGAGGTCGAATGTGAGTTGATTCGAACGAGGTCGAATGTGAGTTAATTTGAGTGAGGTCGAACGTGAGTTGATTCAAACGAGGTCGAACATGAGTTAATTTGAACGAGGTAGAATGTAAGTTGATTCGAGCGAGGTCGAACGTGAGTTAATTCGAACAAGGTCGAATGTGAGTTGATTCGAACGAGGTCGAATTTGAGTTGCTTCGAACAAGCTCGAATGTGATTTACTTAATTGTGGCCGGGGACCGGGTAGATATTGAGGCGATCTTGTTCTGGCGAAAACATGGGCGAACTTCATACATTTGTGTTTTGCTCATATACTTGGAGAAATTTACATGTTTTTCGGGCTGGCATTCCAGTCCCAGTCTACCTAGTCCCTTCATTGGGTGACCTGGAGATGTGTTGAGAGGTTGGGCAATGAACTAACCATTCGGTGTCTCTTTTCGTTCGTATTTTGACTTGGAAGTGTCCCCCTTGTCGCCTCGTTAAAAACCTCCTCGAGAAAACCCAATTGGGACAAAACTCAAGTGAGGGAAAAAGAGTTCGATTTGGAGGACACTTTTTCTTAAAAGTTAAAGTACTTGAGGTGGGCGACGTTCTAGTTGTTTGGTAGTAGTTTTCCTTCCAGTGTTTCTAGTTGAAATGACCCTTTATTTGCTGCTGCCATGATTTTTATGGGCCGTCCCAATTCACCCCTAGTTTGTCTTCCCGCGGGTCTTTACTTGCTTATGTTTTGGCCTTGAGCATGTAGTCCCCGACTTTGAGTGGTCTGATCTTGGTCTTTTTGTTATAATAGCGTTCTGTCTGCTGTTTTTGGGCGACCATCCTTATGTAGGCCATATCTCTCTGTTCTTTGGCTTCGTCGAGCTCTTGCCTTCTGCTTTCATCGTTCCTCAGCCCGCTCTCATGAGAATATCGCAAACTGGGATCTCCGACTTTGACCGGTATTATTGCATCAGTCCCATAGACTAAAGAGTAGGGTGTCTCTCCTGTGCTCGTCTTTGGCATTGTGTGATAGGCCCAAAGCACTTCTGGTAATAGCTCCGGCCATAATCCCTTGGTGTCCTCAAGCTTTTTCTTCATGATGTTCAGTATTGATTTATTGGAGGATTCCGCTTGCCCGTTGCCCGCAGGGTGGTATGGTGTGAAGAGTATTCTTTTGATATGCCACTTCTCAAAATATTCGACGACCTTTTTTCCAGTAAATTGGGTCCCGTTGTTGCAACTAATCTCTTTAGGGAGGCCAAAGCGGCACACAATGTTTTTCCATATAAAGGCGATCACTTCCTGTTCGCGTATTTGGGCGAATGCTCCTACTTCTAACCATTAAGAAAAATAGTCAGTTAAAACCAGAAACAATCATACGTTACCTCGCCCCGCAGGGAGGGGGCCGACGATGTCCATTCCCCATTTGATGAAAGGCCAAGGGGAGGTGACCAAGTGGAGATGCTCGCCCGCTTGATGGATCATTGGGGCGTATTTTTGGCATTGTTCGCATTTTTTCACGAAGTCCGCGACCTAATGTTTCATGGTAGGCCAGTAGTAACCTGCCCGTATGAGACATCTGACCAGAGCTCGATCGCTTGAGTGAGCTCCGCGGTGGCCTTCGTGGACTTCTTCTAGGACGCACCGCATCTGATTCGGTCCTAAGCATTTCGCTAGGGGGCCGCCATACGTCCTTTTGTATAGGTCATTGTGAATAATGTTGTACCTGGCCGCTTGCACCTGGAGCTTCTTGGATTCCTTTTTATCATCTGGGGTATGCCGTCCTGCAAGTATGTAACAATACGGTTGTGCCAGTCCCAGATTAGATTTATAGTCCTTACCTAGATTTGATCTATCGATGAGTGGAGGAGGGGGCGTATTTTTGGCATTATTCGCATTTTTTCACGAAGTCCGCGACCTAATTTTTCATGGTAGGCCAGTAGTAACCTGCCCGTATGAGACATCTAACTAGAGCTCGATTGCTTGAGTGAGCTCCGCGGTGGCCTTCGTGGACTTCTTCTAGGACGCACCACATCTGATTCGGGACTAAGCATTTCGCTAGGGGGCCGCCTTACGTCCTTTTGTATAGGTCATTGTGAATGATATTGTACTTGGACGCTTGCACCTGGAGCTTCTTGGCTTCCTTTTTATCATCTGGGGGTACGCCGTCCTGCAAGTATGTAACAATACGGTTGCGCCAGTCCCAGATTAGATTTATAGTCCTTACCTAGATTTGATCTATCGATGAGTGGAGGAGGGTGACCACGTTTCCTTCTCCGGTTATGCTTTTAGTTACTGTCGCTAATTTGGCGAGGCCGTCTGCTTCGATGTTTTGTGATCGAAGGATTTGGTCGAGCTGGCACTCGTCGAACTCGGGAAGTAGTTTGTAGATCTCGGCCTGGTATTTTTGTAACCTTTGCTATTTGATCTGGAAAGTCCTTGTGACTTGGTTGATAATGAGTTGAGAGTCGCAGCGTAGGATGACCCGCCTCGCCCCGTACTTGAGTGCTAGCCTTAAACCTGCAATCAGGGCCTCATACTCGGCCTCGTTGTTAGTCATGTCCGGTCACCTTATGGACTGGTGAACCACTTCGCCTGTCAGGACTTCGAGCACAAGTCCAGTCTGGACCCTGACGCATTGGAAACACCGTCGGTGTACAAAATCCATAGATCTTGTGATTGCGGAGAAGCGTGGGCGGCTTCGTTTTCGACTTCGGGTATTATTTTTGCGCTGAAGTCGGCAAGGACTTGTTATTTTATAGCTGTCCGCGGTTGATATGTGATATCATGCTCACTCAATTCTATGGCCCACTTGGCTAACCTTCCCGATAGCTCAGGCTTATGCAAAATACTTCGCAATGGGAAAGTTGTGACTACCGAGATGGGGTGGCACTAAAAGTAGGGTCTAAGCTTTCGTGAAGCTACGACCAAGGCCAGGGACAATTTTTCGAGGTGGGGATACCTCGTCTCAGCGTTGATTAAGGTTCTGCTAATGTAATAGATGGGGAATTGCGTACCTTTATCTTCTCGGACCAGGACTGCACTCACCGCTACTTCAGATATGGCGAGGTGGACGAGAAGGCATTCCCCCGATTCCGCTTTGGAAAGTAACGGCGGTGACGACATATAAGCCTTTAATTCCTTCAGGGCTTGAATGCACTTGGATGTCCTTTGGAGGTCGTTGTCTTTCTTGAGTACGCCGAAAAACTTATGGCATCTGTCAGATGATCATGAGATGAATCTCAACAGGGCGGCGATGCGTCCGACCAGCCTCTGAACCTGTTTTTTGCTGGTTAAGTGCTCTGGTATTCCTTCTATGACTTTGATTTGGTCGGGGTTGACCTCAATACCCCTCTTCGATACTAGGAAGCCCAAGATTTATCCTAAGATCACGCCGAATGCGCCCTTTTCAAGATTCAGCTTCATTCCGTACCGCCTGAGTATATCGAAGGCTTCTTTCAGGTGGTTGATATGATCTTCTTTCCTTTTGGACTTGACCAACATGTTGTCTATGTAGACTTCCATGGTCTTGCCAAGTTGGTCTTTGAACATTTTGGTCACCAACCTTTGGTATGTCGCCCCCGCGTTTTTCAGTCCGAAGGGCATCACCCTGTAGCAGTACGTTCCTTGGTGGGTGATAAAGGTGGTCTTCTCCTGGTCCTTCTCTTCCATAAGGATCTGATTGTAGCCCGAGTAGGAATCCAAGAAGCTCAGTAGTTCATGCCTGACCGTTGTGTCATTGAGCTTGTCAATGTGAGGTAGCGGGAATAAATCATTGGGGCATGGGTTGTTTAAATCCGTAAAGTCTACACACATCCGCCACTTTCCGTTCTTCTTTTTCACCATGACCACATTGGCAACCCATTAGGGGTATTTTGATTCCCTGATGGAGCCGTTTTCTAACAATTTTTTGACCTCCTCGTGGACTGCATCGTTTATTGCAGAAATGAACTTTTGCCTAACCTGCCTTACCGGGGGGTAGAACGGGTCGACGTTCAACTTGTGTGTGGCGACCTCCTTCGGGATACCTGGCATATCTGCATGGGAAAAAGTAAACAAGTCTGCCTTAGCAGTTAAGAATTGACGGAATTTACCTGGTTCTTGAAGCTTGCGGCCGACGTAGTCTTTCTTGCTGTGGTCATTTTCATCAAGTTGGACGGGGTCGAGGTATTCTACGGTTGATCCCGTGGCATCTATTGTTTCGGGATCTCTGATGACGTCCGTCTTTTCATCACAGCTCGACCTCGACCCTGTTAATTGCTATGCATCCTCTGCTTTGCCCTTCATTTGTTGGGTATATGTACAATCCAGAGCGATGCGATAGCATTCTCAAGATGTGCATTGTTCTCCTCGTATGTTGAATACTCCCTATAGGGTTGAAAATTTGATTATTTGGTACAAGCTGGAGGGGATAGCCCTCATGGCATGTATCCAAGGTCGACCATATGCCGTATCCTGGTCCATGATGTGGAATGTGGTTTCCAGAGTGACGCCGCCGGCCAGGATGGGGAGTGTGATTTCCCCGGATGTTCATTCATTTGCATTGTTAAAATCTGTTAGCGTGATGCAATGCAACACTATCTTATCCTCGAGTTTCATTTGTGCAAGTACTTGAGGATGGACAATGCATGCGCTACTCCCATCGTCCACCATAATGCGTCTTACATCTGTATCTAATATTCGTAAAGTGATAACAAGGGCATCATAGTGAGGGAAAACCAAACCGTGGGTATCTCATTTATCGAAGATGATACTTTCTTCGAGTTCGTCTGTCACGACCCAATTTCCTCCATGTGACATCGTGACGACACCTAGTCTCTACAACTAGGTAAGCCTAATATTTTTGCGGAATAATTAATTAAAAATATAAATTTAACCAACTATTCAAAAATACACAACAAATCCCAAAACCCGAAACATCGTGAATCACAAACTATAGGAGGAAAAATCTAGTGTCTCTATACATCAGATTCTATAAAAAGAAAATACTGAAGATAATGGACATGAGGAAGAGTAGAAAGGGGACTCCGAGGTCTGCGGACGCGGCAAATATACCTTGAAGTCTCCAAAGCTGTCCTGGCTCACTGATAGTGCGGCTAATAAGGAGTACCTGGATTTGCACACGAAAAACATGCGCAGAAGAGTAGCATAAGTACACCACAATCGGTACCGAGTAAGTTCCAAGCCTAACCTCGGTAGAGTAGTGACGAGGTCAGGTCGGGGCCCTACTGAAATATGATAATAAATCAAGGCAAGAATGAAATATCGCAGTAAAAAAAAGACTGAAATTTAACAAGAAAGAATTCATAGAAGGTAACAACTCAATACAAGGAAATACAACTAGGGATCTCCCGAGATACCGTCTCGTAGTCCTAAACGTAAATGTGTAGGGGGATCTCCCGGAATACCATTCCGTAGTCCCAAAGTAAATATACAGTACAAGGGGATTTTCTGTAATACCGTTCCGTAGTCCCCAAAGTAAATATGCAGTACGAGGGGATCTCCTGGAATACCGTTCTGTAGTCCCAAAGTAAATATGCAGTACACGGGATCTCCCGGATTACAGTTCCGTAGTCCCAAAGTAAATATGCAGCGCAAACAATAGAAATACAACTACATCACGAAATCTTACGATTTAGACTAAGTACCAGTCAAGGAAGAAGTAGGAAATTCACTAAGCATGCTGCACAGAGTTCACATAAGCAGTTAAGACACGTAGACATGCTGTATTACACTAAACAGGGTAGCTACACATATTGGAATAGCTCAATTAAGAATGAAAATAGATTAATACTCATTAGAATGGTATAACTCAAAATAAAGGAAAACAAGTTGCTGCTCTGTAATAAAATCGGGGTTTTCCACAACTAGCCCGTGTACGTACTCGTCATCTCACGTACACGGCGCTCATATATAAAAAATGGTACAAATCCTACGGGGAGTTCCCCCCCACAAAGTTAGGTAAGTCACTTACCTTGAACCAAGCTCAATTAATCGGTCAGAATGCCTTTCCCACGAATATCCGGCTCTGAATGGTCCAAATCTAGCCAAAAGTAATTACATATCATAAATACAACCATAATAGACTCATCTAATTAATAAAATCATTACTTTAACAAAATTTCCGAAATTCGCCCTAAAAAGTTGACCCAGGCTCACGTCTCGGAATCAGGTAAAAGTCACAAAATCCGAAAGTCCATTCACTCACGAGTCTAACCATATCAAATTTACAAAAATCCGACACCAAATGGTCCTTCAAATCCACAAATCAAACTTTCCAAATCCCTAGCCTCCAACTCCCAATTTCCACCTTAAATACACACTAACTAGGTGGGAAAATAAATGGGGAAGCAAGGTTATTGATAAAAAATAAGCACAAGGGACTTACCTCAAGAAACCCCTCAAAAATGCTCTCAAGAAATCGCCAAAACCGAGCTCAAAATGTTGAAAATGAGCAAAAATCGCGAACCTTTGCAGTTTAGTGTTTTGTCCAGACATCTCGCACCTGCGAACTCTCTGTCGCATCTGCGACTATCGCAGGTGCGGAAATGCATCGCACCTGCGGCTCCCCTTCTCACCTGTGCCCAGCTGGCCGCATCTGCGACTCTCGCAGGTGTGGGAAAATCTTCGCACCTGCTGTTCCTGCCCAACTCCTTCTTGGCCGCATTTGTGGCTCCTCCTTTGCACATGCGATCCCGCACCTGCGGTCTCCCCTCCGCAGGTGCGAAAACACCAGAAACCAGAAAATTTTCAGCAACTAGCCTAAGTCCAAATTCAATTCGTTAAACATCCGCAACACACCCGAGGCCCATGAGACTTCAACCAAACATACCAACAAGTCCTAAAACACCATACAAACTTAGTCGAGCTCTCAAACCACATCAAACAATGCTAAAGTCACAAATCACCCTCCGATTCAAACTTAATGAACTTGAAACTATAAACTTCTATAACCGATGCCGAAACCTATCAAATCACGTCCGATTGATCTCAAATTTTGCACACAAGTCATATTCAACCTTACGGACCTACTCCAACTTCTGGAATCGGAATCCGACCCCGATATCAAAAAGTCCACTACCGGTCAAAATCTCCAAAAATTTGACTTTCGCCATTTTAAGCCTAAATAAGCTACGGACCTCCAAAACACAATCCGGACATGCCCCTAAGTCCAAAATCACCTAATGGAGCTAACAAAACCGACGGAATTCCATTCCGGAGTTGTATTCACACAGTTACGACTACAGTCCAAATCCTAAGGCTTAAATCTCAATTTAGGGACTAAGTGTCCAAAACACTCCAAAAACCAAAATGAAATCTCCCGGCTAGTCACAATAGTAGAAATAGATATGGGAGAAGCAGTAAATAGGGGATCGAGGCTATTACTCTCAAAACAACCGGCTGTGTCATTACATTCTCCCCCTCTTAAAACAATCGTTCGTCCTCGTACGAGTACAGAGATATACCTGAAGTGGTGAAAAGATGAGGATAATGGCTGCGCATATCCTGCTCGGTCTCCCAAGTCGCCTCCTCGACGAGTTGTCCCCTCCATTGAACCTTCACAGAAGCAATGTTCCTTGATCTTAGCTTTTTGACCTACCTGTCTAAAATAGCCACTGGCTCCTCAATATAAGATAGATCATTGTCCAACTGGACTGAGCTGAAATCCAACACATGAATGGATCGCCGCGATACTTTCGGAGCATAGAAACATGGAATTTCGGATGAACTCCTGCTAGACTGGGAGGCAAGGAAAGCTCATAAGCAACCTCCCCAACTCGTCGCAACACCTCAAATGGACCAATGAACCTTGGGCTCAGCTTGCCCTTCTTTCCAAACCTCATAACGCCCTTCATAGGTGAAATCCGGAGCAAGGCTCGCTCTTCAACCATGAATGCTACATCGCGAACCTTCCGATCCGCATAACTCTTCTGTCTGGACTGGCTGTACGAAGTCTATCCTGAATCACCTTAACCTTTTCCAAGGCATCCTGAACCAAGTCTGTACCCAATAATCTGGCCTCGCCGGGCTCGAACCAACCCACTGGGGACCGACACCGCCTACCATACAGAGCCTCATACGGTTCCATCTGAATGCTGGACTGATAACTGTTATTGTAAGCAAACTCTGTAAGTGGCAAGAATTGGTCCCAAGTACCCCCAAAATCTATCACACAAGCGCGGAGCATATCCTCCAGTATATGAATAGTGTGCTCGGACTGTCCGTCCGTCTGAAGGTGAAACACTGTGCTCAACTCAACCCGTGTACCTAACTCCTACTGTACAGCTCTCCAGAACTGTGATGTAAACTACGCACCCTGGTCAGAGATGATAGATACCGATACGCCATGAAGTCTGATGATCTCGCGGATATAAATTTGAGCCAACTGCTTGGAAGAATAGGTAGTCATCACATGAATGAAATGAGCTGACTTGGTCAGCCTATCCCAATCACCCAAACTACATCAAACCTCCGCTGAGTTCATGGGAGTCCAACAACGAAATCCATAGTGATCCGCTCTTATTTCCACTCCGGAACCTCTAACTTTTGAAGCAACCCACCTGGCCGCTGATGCTCATACTTTACCTGCTGGCAATTCAGACATCGTGCCACATACTCTACTATGTCCTTCTTCATCTTCCTCTGACATAAGTTAAGATCTTTCTGCTTAAACAGATGCTGCAAACTCCGATGATCGGTGTAAATCTCACAAGGAACACCGTACAAATAATGCCGCCATATCTTCAAGGCATGAACAATAGCTTCTAACTCAAGGTCGTGGACATGATAGTTCTTTTCGTGCACCTTCAGCTGTCTGGACACGTAGGCAATCACCCTACCATCCTACATGAACACTACACCGAGACCAATCCGCGATGCATCACAATATACAGTATAAGACCCCGAACCAGTAGGTAATACCAATACTGAGGCTATAGTCAAAGCTGTCTTGAGCTTCTGAAAGCTCTCCTCACATTCCTATGTCCACCTCAACGGAGCACCCTTCTGGGTCAGCCTGGTCATAGGTGCTGCAATAGATGATAATCTCTCTACAAAGCGATGGTAATACCCCGCCAAACCAAGAAACCTCCGGATCTCTGTAGCTGAGGACGGTCTGGGCCAACTCTGCACTGCTTTGATCTTCTTCGGATCCACTTGGATCCCATCACTCGATACTATATGACCCAAGAATGCCACTGAGTCTAGCCAAAACTCACACTTTGAAAATTTTGCATATAACTTCTTTTCTTTTTAGGTCTGAAGCGCAGTCCTCAAGTGCTGCTCATGATCTTCCCGAGTCCGGGAGTATACCAGAATGTCATCAATAAATACAATGATGAATGAGTCAAGATAAGGCCGGAACACACTGTGCATCAAGTGCATAAAATCTGCTGGGGCATTGGTCAGCCCAAAAGACATAACAAGAAACCCATAGTGACCATATCTGGTCCTAAAAGCAGTCTTCAGGATATCTGGCTCCCGAATCTTCAACTGATGATATCCCGAACGTAAGTCAATCTTGGAAAACACTCTGGCACCCCGTAACTGATCAAATAAGTCATCAATACGAGGCAAAGGATACCGATTCTTCACTGTGACTTTGTTCAACTGGCGGTAATAAATACACATCCGCATAGAACCATACTTCTTCTTCACAAATAAGACAGGAGCACCCTAAGGTGACACACTGGGCCGAATGAAGCCCTTATCAAGCAATTCCTATAACTACTTCTTCAACTCCTTCCACTCAGGAGGAGCCATATGGTATGAAGGAATAGAGATGGGCGGAGTGCTCGGCAACAAATCAATGCCAAAATCAATATCTCTTTCGGGTGGCATGCCCGGAAGATCAGCTGGGAACACATTTGGAAAGTCCCTCACTACTGGAACTGACTCAACCGTAGGGGTATCAATACTGACATCTCCCACATAAGCTAGATACCCATCACACCCCTTCTCAACCATTCGTTGAGCTTTAAGAAATGAAATAATTCTACTGGGAGTATACTCTAATGTACCTCTCCACTCTAACCACGGTAAACCTGGCATAGCCAGTGTCACTGTTTTAGTGTGACAATCAAGAATAACATAATGGGGCGACAACCAGTCCATGCCCAAAATAATATCAAAGTCCACCATGCTGAGCAATAGTAAATTGGCTTTGGTCTCAAAACCACTAAGAGCAATCAAACACGACTGATACACGCGGTCCACAATAAGAGAATCTCCCACAGGAGTAGACACATAAACAAGGGAATTCAAAGAATCCCGAGATACGCCCAAATACGAGGCAAAATAAGAGGACACATAAGAATATGTAGAGCCTGGGTCGAATAATACCGACGCATCTCTATGACAGACCGGGAAAATACCTATAATGACAGAATCAGAAGCGACTGCCTCTGTACAGCAGAAAGGGCATAATATCTGGCTTGGCCTCCCCCTCAAGGGTGACCTCTACCTCCCCGACCTCCACCTCGGGCTGGCTGAGCAGGTGGGGTGGCAGCTAGTGCTGTAATCATAACCTGAGGACCTAGTGAAGCACGCTGGGCCTGAGAAGTCTGTGGAGGTGCACCCCTCCTAAATATGGGGCAATCCCTCACCATATGGTGAGTGTCGCCACACTCAAAACAAGCTCTGGGAGGGCGTGGTTGTTGTGACTGGCTCGATCCAGGTCTGCAGGACTGGCCACTAGGAACACCCCATGCAGGAGACATACTAGATACTGGCGGTGCATAATAAGGCTCTTGGGGCCTACAAGGAGCTAGAACACCGCTGGCGGCTGGAAGAGCTGAATGAACGGGGCGGCTCGCATAACCCCTACCATGCGAGCTACTGGGGCACGAGCTCCATAATAATAACCAATCTCTCTAGACCTCTTGGACTCCCTCTCCTCTCTATACCGGGCAAACATGCCCTCAAATCTCCTGGCAATACTCATAACCTGCTGATAAGAAATATCCATCTCCAACTCCCTGGCCATACTACTCCGGTTGCTGGGATGGAGTCCCTCAATAAACCGTCGAACCCTCTCTCGAACTGTGGCAACTAAGGCCGGTGCATGTCGGGACAAAATCGCTGAAACAGACTATATACTCTGACACAGTCATAGCACCCTGGTGTAGCTGCTCAAACTCCGCGCGCCATGAGTCCTTGAGGCTCTGAGGGGCATACTCTCTCAAAAACATATCTGAGAACTGAGTCTATGTAAGTGAAGCTGCCTTAGCAGGACTACTCAACTCATAAGAACGCCACCACTGATAGGCTGCTTCTCTAAGCTGGAATGTAGTAAAAGAAACCCCATTCGTCTCCGCTACGCCCATAGTATGGAGAATACAATGACACTCCTCTAGAAAATCCTAAGCATCATCTGTAGCCAATCCACTGAAGGTAGGTGGGTGGTACTTCTTGTACCTCTCAAGTCTGAGCTGCTCCACCTCAGAAGCTGCTTCCCTAACCTCGGGCTGAGCTGGAGCTACCGTCTACATTGGTACAATCTTTGGAACCTGGTCGACCTGAACTCGCTGCTCTAGGGTACCAGTGATGGGAGTCTGTGCTCCTCCCCTGGCCTGAGATTTGGCAGGAGCAAGTGGAATCAATCCAGCCTGAGCTAAGGTGCAGAACATGCTCAGAAAATGGGCTAGAGTCTCCTGGAGGGCTGGTGCAGCAACAAGTATCTCAGTTGTCTGCTCTCCAGCTTGAGCTACTGGGGGCTCCTCTGTAGCAGCTCGTGCGGGTGCTCTGGCTGCACCACGTGGACGTCCTCGGCCTCTACCCCAGCCTCGGCCTCTTGCGGCTCTAGCAGGGGGCGCGGGTGCCTGGTCATCGGATTCGCTTGTACATGTCCTCACCATCTGTGAGATAATAGAATACAGAAGTTTAGATTTTTTTTTGAAGTCAACAATTTTCGCACGACAAGGAATCAAAGTAATGAAAATTTTCTAACAGTCCCATAGCCTCCCGAAGATAAATACAGACGTCTACGTACCGATCCGAGAGACTCTACTAAACCGGTTTGTGACTAACAACACCTATGAACCTAGAGCTCTGATACCAACTTGTCACAACCCAATTTCCCCTCTGTGTGACGTTGTGATGGCACCTAGTCTCTACAACTAGGTAAGCCTAACATTTTTGTGGAATAATGAAATAAAAATAAAAAATTAACCAACTATTCAAAAATACACAACAAATCCCAAAATCCAAAACATCATGAATCACAAACTACAGGAGAAAAAATCTAGTGTCTCTATACATCAGAGTCTATCAAAAATAAATACAGAAGATAATGGACATGAGAAAGAGAAGAAAGGGGACTCCGAGGTCTGCGAACGCGATAGATATACCTTGAAGTCTCCAAAGCTGTCCCGGTTCACTGATAGTACGGCTGATAAGGAGCACCTGGATCTGCACAAAAAATATGTGCAGAAGAGTAGCATGAGTACACCACAATCGGTACCCAGTAAGTGCCAAGCCTAACTTCGGTAGAGTAGTGACGAGGTCAGGTCCGGGCCCTACTGGAATATGATAATAAAGCAAGGCAAGAATGAAATATCGCAGTAAAATAAAGACTGAAATTTAACAAGAAAGAATTCATAGAAGGTAACAACTCAATACACAGAAATACAACAGGGTATCTCCCGAGATACCGTATCGTAGTCCCAAACGTAAATGTGCAGAGGGATCTCCCGGAATACCGTTCTATAGTCCCAAAGTAAATATGCTAGACAAGGGAATCTCCTGGAATACCGTTCCATAGTCTCAAAATAAATATACAGTACATGGGGATCTCCCAGGATAGCGTTCCGTAGTCCCAAAGTAAATATGCACTATAGGGGGATCTCCCGAAATACCGTTCCGTAGTCCCAAAGTAAATATGCAGCGCAAACAATAGAAATACAACTACATCACGAAATCTTATGATTTAGACTAAGTACCAGTCAAGGGAGAAGCAGGAAATTCACTAAGCATGTTGCACAGAGTTCACATAAGCAGTTAAGACACGTAGACATGCTGTATTAGACTAAACAGGATAGCTACACATATTGGAATAACTCAATTAAGAATAAAAATAGATTAATACTCATTAAAATGGTATAACTCAAAATAAAAGGAAAACAAGTTGCTGCTCAGTAATAAAATTGGACATTTCCACAACTAGCCCGTGTACGTACTCGTCACCTCACGTACATGACACTCATATATCAAAAACAGTACAAATCCTATGGGGAGTTCCCCCACATAAAGTTAGGCAAGCCACTTACCTCAAACCAAGCTCAATCAATCGGTAAGAATGCCTTTCCCACGAATATCCGGCTCCGAATGGCCCAAATCTCGATAAAAGTAATTAAATATCATAAATACAACCATAATAGACTCATCTAATTAATTAAATCAATACTTTAACAAAAAATTCCAAAATTCGCCCTAAAAGGTCGACCCGGGCCCACGTCTCGGAATCGGCTAAAATTCACAAAATCCTAAAGCCCATTCACTCACGAGTCTAACCATATCAAATTTACAAAAATCCGACACCAAATGGTCCTTCAAATCCACAAATCAAACTTTCCAAATCCCTAGCCTCCAACTCCTAATTTCCACTTTAAATACACACTAACTAGGTGGAAAAATAAATGGGGAAGCAAGATTATTGATAAAAAAATAAGCACAAGGGACTTACCTCAAGAAACTCCTTCAAACTGTTCTTAAGAAATCACAAACCCGAGCTCAAAATGTTGAAAATGAGCAAAAATCGTGAACCTTTGCATTTAAGTGTTATGTCTAGACATCTCGCACCTGCGAACTCTCTGTCGCATCTGCGACTATCGCAGGTGCGAAATGCATCGCACCTGCGGCTCCCCTTCGCACCTACGCCCAACTGCCCGCATCTGCGACTCTCGCAGGTGCGGGAAAATCTTTGCACCTGCGGTTCCTTCCCAATTCTTTCTTGGCCGCATCTGCGGCTCCTCCTTCGCACATGCGATCCCGCACCTACGGTCTCCCCTCCGCAGGTGCGAAAACACAAGAAACCAGAAAATCTTCCGCAAGTAGCCTAAGTCCAAATTCAATCCGTTAAGCATCCGCAGCACACCCGAGGCCCCCGGTACTTCAACCAAACATACCAACAAGTCCTAAAACAGCATACAAACTTAGTCTCAAAACACATCAAACAACGCTAAAGTCACAAATCACTCTCTGATTCAAACTTAATGAACTTGAAACTATAAACTTCTATAACCGATGACGAAACCTATCAAATCATGTCCGATTGACCTCACATTTTGCATACAAATCATATTCAACCTTACGGACCTACTCCAACTGCCGGAATCGGAATCTGACCCCGATATCAAAAAGTCCACTACCGGTCAAAATCTCCAAAAATTTGACTTTCGCCATTTCAAGCCTAAATAAGCTATAGACCTCCAAAACACAGTCCGAATACGCCCCTAAGTCCAAAATCACCTAACAGAGCTAACGGAACCGACATAATTCCATTCTAGAGTCATCTTCATACTGTTCCGAATACAATCCAAATCCTAAGGCTTAAACCTCCATTTAGGGACTAAGTGACCCAAAATACTCCAAACACCAAAACGAAACCTTCCGGCAAGTCACAATAGCAGAAATAGATATGGGAGAAGCAGTAAATAGGGGATCCGGGATATTACTCTCAAAATGACCTACCGGGTCGTTACATCATCGTACCGTTCATGAATGATTGAACGTTTGAGCTAGTGGGTTGTGGTGAACTTTATGTTGTTGATCAAAACATCGTTGCCGCCCCGATGATCATTTAAATGGTGTGAGTCAGTGAGGGTGGTTTTGGCAGTCCCTGGTGTTGTTCACATCCTCGGGCAAAGTTGGTCCTCCCTCTGTCACTCAACAATTCTTTGAGGTGTCCTTGATAAAGCATGTTCACTACCTCCTGTCTTAGGGCGATGCAGTCCTCAGTTTTGTGACCTCGCTGTTGGTGGAACTCGCAGAGGGCGTTTGATTTTCTAGTGCTTGGATCTGACCTCATCGTTTGTGGCCACTTTACTTTTGTTCCGAGCTTCTTCAATGCGTAGACTATTTCTGAGGGTGACACACAAAAATTGTGAGCAGATAGTAAATGTGGTATACCTCTCTCGTTCTGGTGAGTCCCTATCCTTGGCCTAGATGGGCCCTCTTCATGGCGGGAGGGGGTCATGATGGCGCTTATGACATGTGGTTGATGCCTTTCTCAATTGGATCGTGTAGCTGCAAGATCTCTCCTGGCATCATTTCTTTGATCCTTCCTGGTTTTGGCTTTTATCGAGGTCAATCGATGGGTTGGCCCATTCATGTCGTCTTCGTCGGCACGGGCCTCGGCACAATAGGAGTTGTGTATTTCATCTCAAGTGGTTGGAGGATATTTCATAAGCTGACTTAATAGTTTTCTGGTCGCCCTTGAGCCATTCATGTTCAGCCCATTCTGGAAAGCTGTTACAGCCATTCCTTCTGATACATTCGGTAAGGTCATCCTTACTCTGTTGAATCGAGCGAGGAAGTCCCTCAATCCCTCTCCAGGTGATTGTTTGATAGCAAATATATCATTCACTCTTGCCTCCGCCTTTTTAGCCTTAGCATGTGACGTTACGAACTTGTCGGCCATCTCTTTGAATGTTTCAATGGAGCGCGCGGGCAGCTGTGAATACCAAGTTAATGCTCCTCCGGTAAGGGTCTCGCCGAACTTTTTCAACAAGATAGAGGAGACTTGTTCTTTGGCTAGATCATTTCCCTTTACCGCGGTGACATAGTGAGTTACATGATCTTCGGGGTTGGTCGTACCGTCATAAATTTCCAGATAAGGCGGCATCTTGAAGGTCTTGGGTATGGCATGTGGGGCGGCTTCATTACTGTAGGGTTGCTCAACAAACCGACCATCGTCTCTTTTTGGCAAGAGTTTTGGGGCACCCGGTATTTTATCGACTCTTTCTTGGTGTTCTCTCATTTGATCCCGAAGCATTTTGTTTTCATTTTCCATTTCTTCCATTTTCCTCAGAATGGCCGTGAGGGTATCATTACCTGCATTATTAATATTGTGAGTGATACCTGTTAGTGGAGGGGAGGGTCATGCTGCTTGGCCGTTGCTAGTGCAATGCAAGTCCTTGCATTTTCTCTAACTGCCTCCTGAGTGGGCTTGTCGAGGATGCCGGTCAGCGTATTTGTCAGCCAAGCCTTGAGTAGCTTCTTCACCGCTGGTGGCACCTCTTCCGCTGTGGACGTGGAAGCTCCTTTACCGCAGGATGTTGTGATACTAGCGTGAGGTAGAGGCGACCCACTTCTCCGAGGAGAGGTGTTAGGCGTTATGTCTTCGCCTTCTATTTCGGAGACCTCATTGATGGTGTTTAAGAGGTTGGTAGTGAGATCGGCTACTGCCTTCATTCTTTCTTCTCCATTACCTGCCATGCCAGATCCGTGTGTACAAGGAAGTAGGAGCTCTTTTTTTTTGTGTGAACTGTGCCAGTTATAGATCTAGAAGAAACTAAAAACTTAACTAGATAATCCCCACAGACGGCGCCAAATCGTTTGACAAAAAAATATAGACTTTTGATTAAACTGATTAATTTTGTATGACGAAGGGCTAAACCTAGTTAATGATAATAACTTCAGATCTATAATCAATTATCACAAATAACGCAAGAGTAGTGTTGAGAGAAGATTAAATGTGATGTACATTCAATGTTTCAAGATCATTAATGATGGGGGAATATCAAGCAATAAATAACGATTAATGACATTAAAGTAAATAAAGAGAATGATTCACCCAATATTGAATAGGGTGGATGATTCTTCTTTGTAACAATGATGAATGATAGACAAATACTAGAATGTTGGGACCCTTCTCGGATCTAATGAAAAAAGTGTGGAATAGTAGACAATCGAATCTCTTTAGAAAGGTAATGATTGTCTTTTATCTAGAGAGAAAGTCTGTTTTTCAAAGAATGTTCTTATTCTAGAATATTGCATATCCCTCTCCCTCTATCTCTTTTTCTATTTATATGGGACATTCCTCAGTCAACCCTAATAGTACATACACCAAGAATATTCAATAGAATATTTTTCTGAATATTTTATTATAAAAATTAGTTGTTAGCACTGCTTTTGATACTCGACCTCGGCCGTTATTGACTACTCGGCTATGAGCCCCGTTATCTACTAATCGACCTCAACTATATCGCTTTCCACGATACCGCTTCACGCTAAATCCCACTTAGGTAGATTTTGACCATGAAGAACTCAGATAGCACACATCGTACATCCAGGGAATATGCAGTTCGACAAATAAAATAATAAGACTCAACCGTAGGAGCTCTTCAAGAATATACAGTCATATTTACTTATCAAGGATCCAAAAACAGTCTCTCAAAATTGACATGTCCTATGACAAACATAAATAAAAGGTTTTGCAATCATTAGATAGGAGAGAAATTTAAGTGGATACATCAATTTGTAACAAAGTACACACATTAAGTTCATGAATTTTAGGGACTAGATTGGGAAGCTAGTAGTACACCTGTGTGCATGATAAAATCATACATAGAAAAGAGGAGTATATTACAAAAGTTCATTTCTTTTTTCTTTATCAATATTTTTTATTTATCTTTATTTCTAAGTCCATGATACAATAAAAGAGAAAATAAATGTAAAATGCCAACGTTTTAGCAAAAGGCCGAGGGCCAGCGCATAGCTGTTGATTTTCAGACTGCGACATCAGCCGGCTCCATTGAGTGTTATCTACATTAACATCAACCAACCAGTGGCGGACGCATGTGGTATCAAGCGTTATCAAAAAATAATACTATATATATATATATATAAATTAGGATTAAAGTTGCATAAATTTTATATAAATATTTTATTTTAACCCACTTGACAATTATTATTTTACGACTAAAGTTATTTACTTCTAAGATTGAACCCGCTTGCACAAAATCCTTGGTCCGCCACTACCACCAACCAAATACTAACAAAGATGAAGCAGAAAACTCAACAAGAAAATGAGAACCAGGTGATCATACATAAACCAGCCTCTTTATCTACATACCCTTTATATACGGTCAGAATCGGGCTTGCCTAATTTCATACGACTAACCAAAATCGGGACGGAAGATCAAGGCCCAGCCTCAGTTATATCGGAACATGGTACAAAGATGGATTGGTAAGCTCGCGGATCAATGGCCGATCAGGATCGGCGTCAATTCGAGACTGAAGCAGAGATTGAGCAAGATCGAAGGAGGCCTGCTACGCCGAATAACAGAAAGCCGAGATATCCGTGATCGGGCGAGGATTGTGGCGGGAATCTCAGCACATATCAAGTTAGGATGGGATATTTAGACTATCATGGGATTTACTTCTGTAATTAGAATTATACCATAAATAAGATTCCTCTGCTATATAAAGAGGGTCTTAATCCTTTTGTAACCATCATACATTCATGCATATCAAAGCAATATATCATATTTTCTCTTGCAAGCTCTGTTGTTAAAGTCCATACTTTTTAATAACATATTTAGCTGTTCGAGGGCGGTCTAACTCGAGGGTCGTGGTTGTTCATCACATTGGTTAGCTTTATTTACAATTAATCCCTAGCATTAATTCTGATATTTATCAGTTAGTGCTAAGTGAAATCACATATCCTTAAAACCACTTATAAGTTTAATTATTGTCCGATTTTAAGGCAAAACAGTTTGGTGCCCACCGTGAAGCTAAGGATAATAACGATTATTTGGTACAATTTTTCGTAACACACATAATTTTACGCTTGTTCTTTGAAGTTCTTTGATTCCAGGATCAACATGTCAAATTCTTAAGTAACACCCACACACACAGGCGATGACATTGGTCTCTATGGCGAGAATGACATCATAGCCGCCCCAGGAAACGGATTACCTCCAGTAAACCCCGATGGAGCCTCGGTCGTGGATCCAATCAACGTCAGCTCCCATATTGCTATTAATGGGAATTTGAGCGCCGATCCTGAAAATAGCGCAGAAATGCTCGAACAACTGATCAAAACGCACAGGGCGGTGGAGAAGGCGAGATTAGCCTTTGAATGATATTCGAAATATTGCAGACTCAACAAGCTACAATAGCACAACTTTAGAACCAGAATTGTGCACCAAGCAGGATATAGATCGAGCCCTTACAAGAAATTGTTCATAGAGTCGAATCGGTATCAAAGAAATCGAATGAAGGAGAACCGGAGGCCAATCCTGTTATCATAAAGATGCTCGAGGATCTGACGAAGCAAATCGAAACAGGAGAAAAAAGGATCGAGGAAAACGATAAAAAACTGGAAACTTATAATTCTAGGGTCGACCAAATCCCAGGGGCACCACCGGTGTTGAAAGGACTTGATTCCAATTTTTTTTTCCAAAACCCTTTTCCCCCGAGTGCGGGCCCAAAGCCAATCCCCAAGAAGTTTTGTATGCCCTAGATCCCGAAATATAGCGGGACAACAGATCCAAATGAGCACGTTACCTCATACACGTGCGCCATTAAGGGAAATGACTTGGAAGATGACGAGATTGCGTCCGTATTACTGAGGAGGCTCTGGGAAACTCTATCGAAGGGAGCTATGATATGGTACCATAATTTATCACCTAATTCTATTGATTCGTTCGCTATGATTCCATTTTTTTTGTAAAGGCACACGCCGGAGCTATCAAGGTAGACACAAGAAAATCAGATCTCTTAAAGGTACGACAAAAAGACAACGAGATGCTCAGGGAATTTGTGTCTCCGTTCCAAATAGAACAGATGGATTTGCCACCGGTCACCGACGATTGGGTCGTTTAAGCCTTTACTCAAGGCCTCAATGCTCGAAGTTCCGTAGCTTCATAACAACTAAAATAGAATTTGATCGCTTATCCAGCTGTCACTTGGGCCGATGTGCATAATTGGTATCAGTCGAAGATCAGGATCGAGGATGATCAATTGGGGGCTCCAACCGGTTCAGTTTATCCTAACACGCCATTGGAAAGAGTTAAAAGGGACTTCGACCAGGAATTGCGGTCGAACAGAGATCGATATCGGCCATACAGTGGAGATCGGAGAGATAATGGCCCTGTACGAAACCCCTTTCGGAATGATAGAAGGAATGATCGAGGACAGAGCTCCCAAGGGCTTATGAGCAAGAATGGTTTGGATAGTAATGCCGTATCAAAAGAAATACCTCGATTGTCAGAATATAACTTCAACATAGATGCTTCCGCCATAGTGTCGTCCATTGGACGTATCAAAGATACTAGATGGCCTCGACCTCTGCATACCGATCTGGCCCAGAGAAATCCCAACCAAATATGCAAGTATCATGGTACCCATGGCCATAAAATATAAGATTGCAGACAGCTAAGGGAGGAAGTAGCCTGATTGTTCAACGAGGGGCACCTTCGGGAATTCTTAAGTGATCAAGCCAAGAATCACTTTAAAAATAGAGATTCAAACAGGCAGAACGAGCAAGAAGAGCCATAACACGTGATTCACATGATCGTAGGAGGGGTCGATATTCCACAAAGACCAGTATTTAAACGCACCAAAGTGACGATCACAAGAGAAAAACGAGCACGAGATTACTTACCAGAAGAGACTTTGTCTTTCAACGATCAGGACGCGGAAGGGATCGAACGACCTCATAACGACGCGTTGGTAATATTTGTCCTTATGAATAAAATTCAAGTTAAACGTGTTTTGATTGGTCCAGGTAGCTCGGCCAACATTATTCGATCGAGGGTCGTAGAACAGCTCGACCTACAAGATCAAATTGTGCCCGCAACTCGAGTACTTAAGGACTTCAATATGGCAAGCAAAACCACCAAAGGTGAGATTATCTTGTCGATGAACGTGGTCGGCACCATCCAAGAAACAAAGTTCCATGTAATCGAGGGCGACATGAGGTATAGCGCCCTTCTCGGAAGGCCTTAGATCCATAACATGAGGGCAATGCCTTCGACCCCTCACCAAGTTCTGAAGTTCCCGACGTCGGAGGGAGTCAAAACAGTGTACGGAGAGCAACCCACCGCCATGGATATGTTTGTGATCGATGAGGTGACACCGGTATCGGCACTTTCATCGGCAAAGGTATCGAATTCAAAAGGAGAGCTGGAAGTCAAATAGCAACTACAGTCGCCAGCCTCAGCCCAACCGGAGGAATGGAAAATTTACGAGGAGGATGACTATATGATACCCCGATCCTTCACAATCCTTGATGATTCCGACGCCACAAAATCAATGGTCGAAGAGCTGGAGCAAATCATACTGATCGAGCATCTACCCGATTGAAAGGTACACCTGGGCACGAGACTAACTCCTGAGCTCAGGAAAAAGCTTATTCAATTCCTTTAAGCTAATATGGATTGTTTTGCCTGGTCCCACCTCGATATGAAAGGGATCCCGCCAGAAATTACCACTTACAAGTTGAGTCTGGATCCAAAATTCCGCCCGATGAAGCAAAAAAGAAGGCCCTAGTCCGAGATCAAACATGCCTTCATCAAGGACGAGGTAACCAAACTTCTAAAAATAGGATCCATTCGGGAAGTAAAGTATCCCGAATGGCTAGCAAACGTAGTGGTAGTCCCGAAGAAGGGAAATAAACTTAGAATGTGCGTAGACTATAAGGACTTGAATAAGGCCTGCCCTAAGGATTCCTTTCCTTTGCCAAATATCAATCGCATGATCGATGCCACGGCTGACCATGAGATTCTCAATTTTTTCGATCCCTACCCGGGGTACAATCAAATACAGATAAACCCGGAGGATCAGAAAAAGACTTCGTTCATCACTAAATACGGCACATATTGTTATAACGTAATGCCGTTCGGACTAAAATGGTGCGACCTATCAACGCCTAGTAAATCTAATGTTTGAAGAACAAATAGGGAAATCTATGGAAGTTTATATTGATGACATGCTAGTTAAGTCCCTTTGAGCAGATGACCATTTAAAGCATTTGCAGGAAACATTCGATATACTGAGGGAGTACAATATGAAGCTCAACCCAGAAAAATGCGCATTCGGGGTTAGCTCGGGTAAGTTTCTCGACTTCATGGTGTCCAATCGGGGAATCGAGATTAACCCCGATAAAATCAAAGCTATCGAGAATATCAAGGTCGTAGATAATGTAAATGCCGTGAAAAGACTAACCGGGCGCATAGCCGCCCTGGGGCTATTCATTTCGAGGTCCTCAGACTGGAATCACCGATTCTTCTCGTTGCTTAGGAAGAAAAACATTTTTGCATGGATCCCAGAATATAAGCAGGCCTTGGAAGAACTAAAACGATACCTGTCGAGCCCGCCACTGTGTCACACCCCGAAAGCAGACGAACAAATCTACTTATACTTAGCGGTATCAAAAATAGCGGTAAGTGGGGTCCTAGTTCGAGAAGAGCAAAGTACGCAATTCCTTGTTTACTATGTTAGTCGAACCTTAGGTGAGGCCGAGACCCGGTACCCATACTTAGAAAAATTAGCGCTTACTTTAATAAGCGCCTATAGGAAATTAAAACCATATTTTCAATGTCATCTGATCTGTGTTGTAACTACATATCCCCTTCGCAATATTTTGCACAAACCCGAACTTTCGGGTCGACTGGCCAAATGGGCCGTTGAGATCAGTGGGTATGATATCAAGTATCAACCCTGAACAACCATCAAATCTCAAATCTTGGCAGACTTCATGGCCAACTTCATGCCAGCCCTCATGCCCGAGGTTGAAAGGGAACTATTATTAAAATCGGGTATGTCATCGGGTGTGGACCCTTTTCACAGATGGCACTTCGAATGTGAAAGGGTCCGGGCTGGGCATCATTTTGAAGCCACCCACGAGTGACATAATTAGACAATCTATCAGAACTTCGAAGTTAACTAACAATGAGGCCGAATATGAGGCCATGATTGCAGGTCTCGAGTTGGCTAAAAGTTTGGGAGCAGAGGTCATCGAGGCCAAATGTGATTCTCTACTTATGGTAAACCAAGTCAACAGAACTTTCGAAGTCTGAAAAGATCGAATGCATATATACTTGGACAAGCTACAGGTAACTTTGCACCGGTTTAAAGAGTGGACCTTGCAACACATACCTCGGGAACAGAACAGTGAGGCCGATGCCCTTGCAAACTTGGGATCATCGATCGAGGATGACGAACTTAACTCGGGGACTGTCGTACAACTCTCGAGAACAGTAATCGAAGAAGGCCACGCCAAAATAAACTCTACAAGCCTAGCCTGGGATTGGAGAAACAAGTACATTGAATACCTAAAGAATGGGAAAATCCCATCAGATCCGAAGGAGTCAAGGACTCTACGCACGAAGGCAGCACGATTCACCTTGGCCGAGGATGGAACGCTATTCAGGAGGATGTTCGATGGGCCATTGGCGATATGTTTGGGACTGGGAGACATCGACTATGTACTGTGGGAGATTCACGAGGGCACTTGTGGGAACCACTCTGGTGCCGAATCACTAGTTCATAAAGTTATCAAAGCAGGGTATTATTGGGCTGATATGGAAAACGATACCAAAGGGTTCGTCCAAAAATGCGACAAATGCCAAAGGTATGCGCCGGTGATTCACCAGCCCGGGGAGCAGCTCCACTCGATCTTATCCCCATGGCCGTTCATGAAATGGGGAATGGACATCATCGGCCCTCTACCATCGGCTCCAGGTAAAGCTCAATTTATTTTATTTATGACTGATTATTTTTCTAAGTGGGTTGAAGCACATGCTTTCGAGAAAGTCAAAGTCATAGACTTCAATTGGGACCACATTATATGTTGATTTGGGATGCCTACCGAGATTGTGTGCGACAATGGGAAACAATTCATCGGCAACAAAGTGACTAAATTTCTCGAGGATAACAAGATTAAAAGGATTCTATCAATGCCATACCATCCCAGTGGGAATAGACAAGCCGAATCGACCAACAGAACCATCATTCAAAATCTTAAAAAGAGATTAACCGACGCTAAGGGAAAATGGAGAGAGATATTGCCCGAGGTTCTTTGGGCGTACCGCACGACGTCAAAATCCTAGCACAAGGGCAACACCTTTGGTCTATGGTGTCAAAGCTCTTATCCCGGTCGAGGTCGGGGAACCTAGCCTCAGGTTTCGATATACAACAGAAGAATCGAATAACGAAGCTATGAATACGAGCTTAGAATTATTGGATGAAATACGCGAGGCCGCCTTCATTCGATTGGCCGCACAAAAATAGCGGATTGAAAGGTACTACAAGTGTCTACAACAAAAGAACCAATATTCGACACTTTAAAATTGGGGACTTGGTGCTAAGGAAAGTCACCCTCAACACTCGAAACCCGAACAAAGGAAAATTGGGTCCAAATTGGGAAGGGCCATATCAGGTCCTCGATATCATCGGAAAGGGATCCTACAAGCTCGGCACGATGAACGGCGAACAATTGCCAAACAATTGGAACGTATCACTCCTAGAGCGATACTACTGCTAAGGTACGACCTTCCCCATTTGCATTTATATTTTAAGTTAACAAATTGCAGGTGTTCGATCAGGGACGGAGATGGATTCTTCAACACAGAGTCTTTAGATCTAAAAACACGTGTTGCACTCTTTTTCCCTTAGACCGGTTTTTGTCCCAAATATGTTTTTTCCGGCAAGGTTTTTAACGAGGCAATGATTGTTCGTGCGAACGTAGAACAATTCAACGGTATCCGAGGCTTCTCTATAATCAACCTCGAATACTGGGGGACATCACCCCCGAATGACAACTTTGTTGCAAGGAAATCACTTCGTGACAGCAGGGTCTCGATAGGTAAATTTGTAAGGGCCAAACGGTTGAGTGAACTGTGCCCATATAGGTTGCTCAAGCCTTGACGTCAAACATGTACGTGTGTATCTATTAAGAGAAGTAATGTTTCCTTGCCAAATATCTCATGCCTTAAAAAAATTTGTTTACTTTACAATTTCATACTTTTAATCTATTTTGTAAACAGGCTTAACAGCCGACCACAACTGAAGTTCGAAAAACTAACCCCACACTCAGGGACTGTCGTCCGAAAAATAGATGAGATAAATAGAAGAGATCGAATTATTAAAACCTCAAGAATATAAGACCTTAAAAAGGCAAACCTCGATTATTATAGGCCACGGCCACCCCACTCGGGGACTGATAATTCGGGCAAGCTCGAAGTAAAATGGGTTAATAAGCCCAAGGGGAAAATCCTGAATTCAAAGGCTACGGCCAAATTAACATGGCTCGGAGACGTCCGAATTCCGTAACAAAACATGCCTTCAAACTTTTTCACAACCGGTTCTAAAAGGCTACCCTCGGCGGAATCCTAATACTTAAGATATTTTTGATAAAAAACGTCGATAAATATCAAACTCCGATAACGCCTTAACCCAGAAAGGCAATTAAAGCAAGAATTTGTTCGAACTCTCGAACATGACTTCATTATTTCATGCTAAGGCATTACAACCTTTGCGAACATGAATTCTTGAAAGCCAAAAAGGGGTAGAAAGCCTTATATATATTAAAACGATCGTTCTAATAAGGCTAGATCGGCCAAATACGAAAGCCTAAGGGCTATTCTCACTTCTAGTTCGAAATATCACTCTTACTTGGCTACTAACTCGAGTTAGAATAAACTCCCACTTGGGAACTGTTCTTCGAGCCTAAGGGCCACATGATTTCGAATTCGAGATAACATTCTCACTCGAATATCAAACTCAAAGATTACCTTATTCCGAGTCCAGATAAATGATCTCACTCATCTCCGATTTATTGGAAACTGCCACAGGTTAAGTTCGAATGTACGATATGGGACCGATGAATACAACCATATAACTTTGAGCTAAATTACTTTGACATTTGCATAAAATAACTAAAATACAACTGATTCGGGAACCATGGAAAGAAAAAAGTTTTCATATATCAAAGTTTTTCTTCCAAGGGCCGCATGGCCCGATCAAAAAATTATTTACAAAGGCCGATCGACCTCAAAGCAAAAATAAAAATTACTAGGCCTAAGCAGCACGATCAATATCAGAGGAAGTTTCTTCACCCTAGGAGTCTTCTCCACCAGATCCGCTCGCATTCTCATAACCCTCGTCAGGAAATGCTAACTTTTGAGCCTTTGCTTCCTCAGCCTTGGCGATCTCAAGTTCGGTAGATATGTCAAAACTTTGCTCAACGACCCCTTCGAGAGCCTCCCTTCGGGCCTGCCACTTCGAATGATCCACCGTGCCCCTATCCTGCTCGAGAGTGGCTTCGACGTCGACTCTGTATTGGGCCGTAGTAGCCTGGGCCTTAGAATTGGCAACAACCACTTCAGATCTGGCAACCTCGAGCTCTTTGTCCAAATTGGCTAAATTAGACTCGAGCTCCTCGACCTTCTTCGCCTGAACCGAGGCATTCTCTTTTACATATCGAAGCTGTGACTTGGCCGAATCCAGCTCTGCTTGAGCGGTTTCCTTCTATGCGGCCAGAATGTCCATGCATCCCTTGAACTCTTCAGCCTCGGTTCGCATTTCATCTATTTGCTTTTAGAAGTCCTTGATCTATTCAAACCTTTGTCGGACCGGCAGAAATGGATCGTTAATCGTTATCTCTAACTCAACCTCCTTATCACGAAGAACTCATAATACCTGCTCGGCCATATCGGCACGCTCTTCTCGAGCCTCCACCAAGTCTACCTGAAGCTTCTCACTAAGAAGCTTGTAAGTATCACATTTCTCCGTGAGGCCCCGGACCTCGGTCCTGCGTTCCTCTCAGATTCTGAGAAAGGCCTCTTGGTGTAACACCGAAGCCTACAAGAAAGGAAGAAAATGTTAGAGATATCTATAATTCATATTCATAAAAATATAACGGCCCTTAAACTTACCCGATTCAGAGCATGCTGGGCCTCGTTGAACAAACATGCAACGTCTACTGCATCCATTTTTGCTTGGTCCTCTTCAGTGACCAAGCATTGAAGATAGCTTGCCACCCCTACGGGGGCAGAGAAAACTTGAGTATCTTCCGGGATCGAGATGATAAGAGTCCGCTTACGATCGGGGTCAACGCTGGGGGCCGGGAATTGGTTGGTCAGTGTATAACTCGAGGATGCCTCATTCGAGTTCTTCCTCGGTACGTCCAAATCAACCAAACCGGTGACATCTTCCACGTCAGCGAAATAGCCACGGATAAGGTTTTCCTCTCCGTGGGCCCCCTCTCCATGACAAGTCTCTGCAGCCCGAGCGTCACGTATCATTGAATCCGGAACTAGAGGGAATGAGCATGAGTCCCCGATCACTATTGCCCCAAGTGGGTCTTTAGAGGCATCATCTTCGTTCCGGGGGGCCTCGAGCTCGGTTCTTGCACCGGCCTCGATCGCCTCCTCGGTAGCCTCCCCGCCTCGAAGTAAGGCATCTTCGACTTTTTCTGGCTCGGGCTCATCGGATCGGGTCAAAGCTGCTTCGACTCCCGCCTGTCCAATAGTTCTTTGAAGCTCGGTTGCAGCTCGCACACATGTCATCAATTTAGAGTTTTCTTCTTCTTCGTCTTCGGTCCCATCCATTATTCGTTGGGCGGACTCCAGAGATACGTGGATGACATTCCCCTTAGGCTTACAGGGCCTCTTGACCGCCTTTTTCTTTTTCGAGCCTGGAGGACTCGAAGCCTCTTTTCTCTTCTTCTGTTTGCTCTGCTTCGGGCGGACATGGGGAGAATTGCCTCTCCTTCAGCAAAGGGGGGCCTCATGGGCGTATCCTTCCCGAGACCTGCCAAATGACAAATATAAGTAAGCACAATAACAAAACCCGAATAGAAACATTTCTAAGGAACCTCCCATTGGCCCTTTGATAACTCTATCCAGGCACGCTTGGAGTAAGATTTTATTAATACTAACCCCTCGACCCATTGCCTCAGGTCGGGGATCACTTCCAGGACAACGGCCACAACTACAACACAAAAAACATAGAAAAGGGGAAGGCAAGAAGCAAAATGGCGAAATGAATATTCAAAGGTAAAACGGTACTTACGTTTCATGTTCCACTTTTCGGGCAACGACATGTCTTCTACAGGGATTAGATCCGAAGACTTTTTTCGGACAAATCTGCCCATCCAACCTCGGTCTCGGGTCTCATCTATGCTCGAGAACGGGGGTTTGGTGGCTCGGCGATTAAGCTTGATCATGCCACCACGATAAAGTCGGGAACCGTAAAGGCGCATGAGGTGATCAGGGATAAAAGGATGTCCCTCGATCTTGCTTACAAAGAATCGAAAAAGGAATACGATCCTCTAGAACGACGGATAGATTTGACCTAGGGTGACATCGTACCTCTTGCAGAAGGCGACGATGATGTGATCTAAGGGAGCTATCATGAAAGGGTAAGTATAGACACTTAGATACCCCTTCACGTGAGTTGTGATGGATTCCTCGGGGGCAGGAATTACTACATCCTTTCCTACCCAGTTGCACTCCTCCTTCACCTTCTCGAGGAGACCTTCCGTAATCGTACACACGCACCTCGACATCGGCTCACATCAACCCGGAATCGGGGGTGTGTTCTCCACCTTAAAATTAGCAGCAGTATCACACTTCGTCGGAAAAAAGTCCTCAAGGGGACGTTCCGCTGCGGCCGCGGCGCCGACGGACTTTGATGAAGAAGCGGTTTCCTTATAAGGGACAGTTTTAGAAGTCTTAGCCATTTTTGTGAACAAGGAAGAACATGGATTAGGATATTTGGTGTTTTAAAAGAGGTTAGCAATAAAATTAGAAGATTTGCAGAATGAGGAACTTGAGGAATGCAAGGAGCTTTGAAGATTAGAGTAGAAGAGATTGAGAGTAAAATTTGAAGGAATGAAAAAAAAAGGTCTATCTATGGGTTCCACGATGACGATTCAAAGTTGTTAGTGGCCGACCGACAACTCACGTGCAATAAATGCATGGGAAATTGAACCGGTGGGACGTTTCGGTCACCTCTGCCGCTTACGTCACGATGCATACGACATGATAAATCGAGGGTAGATTCGAAGACTCAATTCGTTTCTTATCATTGCACTCAAAAAAACGAGGGGACTATCTGTATACAGTCAGAATTGGGCTTGCCTAATTTCATACGACTAACCAAAATCAGGACGGAAGATCAAGGCCCGGCCTCAGTTATATCGGAACATGGTACAGAGATGGATTGGTAAGCTCGTGGATCAATGGACGATCAGGATCGAGATCAATTCGAGACCGAAGCAAAGATTGAGCATGATCGAAGGAGGCCTGCTACGCCGAATAACAGAAAGCCGAGATATCCGTGATCGGGCGAGGATCGTGGCAGGAATCTCGGTACATATCAAGTTAGGATAGAATATTTAGCATAACATAGAATTTACTTCTGTAATTAGAATTATACCATAAATAGGATTCCTCTGCTATATAAAGAGGGTCTTAATCCTTTTGTAACAATCATACATTCACGCATAACAAAGCAATATATCATATTTTCTCTTGCAAGCTCTGTTGTTAAAGTCCATACTTTTTAATAGCATATTTAGCTGGTTCGAGGGCGGTCTAGCTCGAGGGCCATGGTTGTTCATCACATTGGTTAGCTTTATTTGCAATTAATCCCTAGCATTAATTCTGACATTTATCAATTAGTGCCAAGTGAAATCACATATCCTTAAAACCACTTATAAGTTTAATTGTTGTCCGATTTTAAGGTAAAACACTATTTTTACCATTTAACAAAAGACACAATGAAAACCCATAAACCAAGTAATGCACGTATAATCAAGATTTAACCCCATGTAAATACCCACTTCAAAAAAAGCATAAAAGAGTAATCTTTAAACTTCAGAAAAATGCATAAAAGAGTAATCTTTAAGAAGAAAAAAGAACACACACACAAATAGTAAAGAAAACTCACTAGCTAGAGTTGAATTGCAAGGTTGTGTACAGAATATTTCAAGCCGTTTTAAGTGTTTTCAGCGAAGAAGATACAAGCTAAGGGGACTATACGTAGGGGAAAGGACTATACTTAAAACATCCAGTAGTTCATATGGTAGTTCCTTTAGCTATGAAGTAGGGGTAGAGATGACTTTCTAACTTCATGTTACTTGTTCAAAATGCTTCTTTGAGTTTCTGGGATTATATTTCAGCCTCTCTTTCATTTAATTTTGGTTACCCATTTTTCATGTTATTCGAATGGGTCGTCGGCATCTCAACCGGTGCTTATTTTCTGATGAAAAATATTACGTTTAAAAATGACGTGAAGCAATTGTGGATTTAGAGTGGCTTAACAGGGCCGAATTATCTTTGGCTTTAGCATGATGTAATTAGATTACCTATATCTATATCTGTATGTCTATCTATATCTATCTATCTATCTATCTATCTATCTATACTATATTAAATGTACGAATATCCTTAGTGAAATGTCGTTCGCCTTTTTAACTCTTCAAAAATTAATTTCACACTAGATAAAATAGTCATTTAATTAATTTCTCTAATATTTAGGCTTATGAATTAAATCATTTTCGTATTGAAATTAGGTAAAAACTCCTAATATTTAGGAATTTAAATTGAGTAAATTCTATTCATATAAATCCTTTGCCTAAATTAACTAAAAATACCCTTCCGGTTGTTATCTGTTACACCCCATATTTTTGTACGTGAAAATACGCCATAAGTAAATTGATGAAAGCTCGGAAATGAGATTATTTTGAAGTTACAAGTATTATATTATTTCAAACAAATGATAAGTAAATTCGTGAAGGTGAGAGGGTAAGCGAATCGAAGAAAATGAGTTTAGTCGAAGGTTGTCATTTTGAGATAAAATACGGTCCGAGCTATAATACCCGGTATTTATGGACTAGTGCCATACAAGGTACCATATGACCATGATAGTAAGGTGTATAAAGTGTGTTAAAAGTAAGAGTGTCACGACCCAAGCTAACCTCTGTCATGATGGCGCCTATCGTGGAACTAGGCAAGCCGACTCATTTCCAAAACAAAGATATTTTCATTTCAAAGATCTCAAGGCTATTTAACATAAAAACCTTCGTAAAGGAGTTCAAATCAAAACAAAAGTGCGAAAAAGAAAAGCCTGACATCGGGGTGTCACTAGTCATGAGCATCTACTACTATTTGTCTAAAAATATCAAGACTAACATAGTCTGGAAAATAGCTAAATACAACTAAAGGAAGATAAGAGGGAGAAAAACAGGGGCTGCGATCGCCAAGCAGCTACCTTGCTATCTCCGAGAAAATCTGCAACTAGAATAATAAATAACTGCTACCGTGTCCAGCTACACCTGGATCTGCACACAAAGTGCAGGGAATAACGTGAGTAAGCCAACTCAATAAGTAACAACAATAAATAAAGACTGAGCAGTAGTGACGAGCAATAAGCATATAAAATTCATATCATGAAATCTCGGTAAAATATAACATGCTTTAAAAATCAGTGTTTGAATCAAATCATCTCGTTTAAAACCCAGTTCCAGCAAAAATCATTTAAAGATATTTTTCAACAGTTTCAAACAGAGGCTCAATGCAAAGGTGAGCAAATATAATAAAATTATGAACAACAGCCCCTCGGGCATACCTCACAATCACTCGTATACAGCCCCTCGGGCAAACCTCACAGTCACTCGTGCCACGCGGGCATACCTCACAATCATTCTTGCCACTCGGGCAAACCTCACAATCACTCATGCCACCCAGTCACTCAGCACTCGACATTCACACTCAGTAGGTACCTGCGCTCACTGGGGGTGTGTACAGACTCCGGAGGGGCTCCTTCAGCCCAAGCGCTATATCAAGCCAAATCATGGCATAAATCACTCAGGGCCTTGGCCTATATCAAACATGCTGCGGCGTGCAGCCCGATCCCATAAATATCCTCACAAATCAAGCCCTCGGCCTCACTCAGTCATAAACCTCTCAAGCCACTCGGGCATTTCAGTAAAAACATGGTACTCAGCCCAAAACAACAATTATATGCATCAAAATAGAGTAAGAAAACTGAGTTATACAGTAAACATGTATAACCATGACTAAGTATAGATTTTTAAATCGAAAACAGTGATAGGATAGTAAGAAAAGGCCCCTAAGGGTCCAAACAGCATTGGCACAAGGCCCAAACATGGCATTCAGCCCAAATTACAGAAACTCATTTCTAAAACTCATAAGTATCATATAGTTTCAACAAAATATGCAACTTTACAGTTGCTACGGGACGGACCAAGTCACAATCCCCAACGGTGCACACCCACACGCCCGTCACCTAGCATGTGCATCACCTCAAAATAGTAAATGATACGAAATCCGGGGTTTCATACCCTCAGGACTAGATTTACAATCGTTACTTACCTCAAACTGGTCAAATCTCTACCCCGCAATGCTCTTGCCTCTGGACACGACCTCCAAATGCTCCAAATCTATTCACGATCAGTACAATACAATGAATATACGCTAATGGAATGAATTCCACAAGAAAAACTACCAATTTAGATCAAAAACCCGAAATTGGCTCAAACCCGGCCCCCGGGCCCACGACTTAGAATCGGGTAAAAGTTTACAAAACTAGAAAACCCATTCAGTCACGAGTCTAACCATACCAAATTCATCAAAATCCGACATCGTTTGGTCCTTCAAATCCTTATATTACTCTCTAAAAATTCCAAGCCCTAACCCCTCATTTTCACTAATTACATGATTAAACAACGGAAAATCATCATATATACGTATTTTGGGATCAAGAAACTAACCTCACTGATAGTCCTTGAATCACCTTTCAAATATCACTCCAAAAGCTCCAAAAACCGACTTGAAAATGGTGGAAATGAACAAAATTCGTGAAGGGTTCTATTTATGGTTTCTGCCCAGGCTTTTTCGCACCTGCGGACCATTTCTCGCTTCTGTGTAACCGCACCTGCGGAAAAATCTGTCACAGGTGCGGAACTCACTTATGAGACCAGGATCCACATCTGCGGCCAACCTTCGCACCTGCGCGTGACACGCCGCATCTGCGAAGCCAGCCTTCTTCCTTCCTTCCGCATCTGCGCCCCAAGTCTCGCACCTGCGGGCTCGCAAATGTGATAGCCTTCTCGCACCTGCGTATCCTACCTAGCCCAGCACTGCCTACACCTACGAACCCCCATGCGCACCAGTGGCCCCGCACCTGCGACTCCCTTTCCGCAGGTGCAGAAATATCAGTAGCAGCAGCTTCAGCTGCATTTTCCAACTTCGACAAATTCGTTAACCACCCGAAATCACCCTGACGCCCTCGGGACCTCAACCAAAAATACCAACAAGTCCTATATCAACATACAAACTTAGTCGAACCTTCGAATCACTCAAAATAACATCAAAACACCAAATTACCCTCGGATTCAAGCCTATGAACTTCTAAATTTCCAAATTCGGCAACAGATGCCGAAACCAACCAAACCACGGCCGAATGACCTCAAAATTTTCACACACATCACAAATGACACTACGAACCTACTCCAACTTCCAAAATTCCATTCCGACCCCGATATCAAATTTTCCACTGCCGACCAAAATCGCCAAATTTCTAACTTTCGCCAATTCAAGCCTAATTCCACCCCGAACCTCCAAATCACATTCCGGACGCGCTCCTAAGTCCAAAATCACCTAACGAAGCTAATGGAGCCATCAGAATTAAATTCCGAGATCGTTTATACATAGGTCAACATCCGGTTGACTTTTCCAACCTAAGGTTCTAAATAAGAGACTAAGTGTCTCATTGCACTCCGAAAACACTCCGGACCCGAACCAACCAACCCGATATATCACAATGCAGCTAAATAACACATCAAGAAGCAAAAATAGGGGAAACAGGGCTATAACTCTCGAAACGACCGGTCGGGTCGTTACATCCTCCACCTCTTAAACATCCGTTCATCCTCGAACGGGTCTAGAAACATACTTGGTGTCTAGAATTGGTGTGGATATCTGCTCCGCATCTCCCGCTCGGTCTCCCAGGTGGCCTCCTCCACAGGCTAACCTCTCCACTGCACTTTCATCGAAGCTATATCCTTTGACCTCAACATTCGAACCTGCCGATCCAAAATGGCCATCGGCTCCACATCATAAGTCATATCACCCTCCAACTGAACTGTGCTGAAGTCCAAAACATGGGACGGATCGCCAATATATTTTCGGAGCATGGAAACATGAAATACTGGATGCACACTCGACAAGTTGGGTGGCAAGGCAAGCTTATAAGCCACCTCCCCTATCCTCTAAAGATCCTCAAAAGTCCCAATGAACTGGGGGCTCAACTTGCCCCTCTTCCCAAACCTCAAAACACCCTTCATGGGTGATACCTTCAGCAAAACCTTCTCCCCAACCATAAAAGACACATCACGGACCTTCCTATCCGCGTAGCTCTTCTGCCTAGACTGCGCCGTGCGAAGTGGCTCCTGAATCAATTTCACCTTATCTAATGCATCCTGGACCAAGTCTGTACCTAAGAGCCTAGCCTCACCTTGCTCAAATCATCCTACCGGAGATCTACACCTCCTCCCATATAAAGCCTCGTACGGAGCCATCTGAATACTCGACTGATAACTGTTATTCTATGCAAACTCCGCGAGTGGTAGAAACTGGTCCCATGAACCCCCAAAGTCAATGACACAAGCGCGCAACATGTCCTCCAATATCTGAATAGTGCGCTCGGACTGCCCGTCCGTCTGAGGGTGAAAAGTTGTGCTCAACTCAACTTGAGTACCCAACTCTCGCTGCACTGTCCTCCAAAATTGCGATGTAAACTGAGTGCCCCTATCTGAAATGATGGAAACTCGGACACCATGCAGGCGAACAATCTCTCGGATGTAAATCTCAACCAACCGCTCTGAAGAGTAAGTAGTACCAACTGGAATGAAGTGCGCGGACTTGGTCAGCCGATCCACAATAACCCAAATAGCATCGAACTTCCTCGAAGTTTGTGGGAGCCCAACTACAAAGTCCATGGTGATCCGCTCCCACTTCCACTCTGGGATCTCTAATCTCTGAAGCAAGCCACCCGGTCTCTGATGCTCATACTTAACCTGCTGACAGTTGAGACACCGAGCTACAAACTCAACTATATCCTTCTTCATCCGCCTCTACCAATAGTGTTTCCTCAAATCCTGGTACATCTTCATGGCACCCGGATGGATGGAGTACCGCGAACTGTGGGCCTCTTCAAGAATCAACTCCCGAAGCCCATATGTATTAGGAACACATATCGGGCCCTATATCATTAACACGCCGTCATCACCAACTGTCACATCCCTAGCATCACCTCTCCGAACCCTGTCCTGAAGAACGAGTAAGTGGGGGTCATCATACTGACGCTCCCTGATACGATCATAAAGAGAAGACCTAGAGACCACACAAGCCAATACCCGACTAGGCTCCGAAATATCCAATCTCACAAGTTGGCCCGCTAAGGCCTGAACATCCAATGCCAAAGGTCTCTCTGCTACTGGAAGAAATGCTAAACTCCCCAAACTCTCCGCCCGGCGACTCAAAGTATCGGCCACCACATTGGCCTTCCTCGGATGGTACATAATAGTGATATCGTAGTCCTTAAGATGCTCCAACCATCTCCACTGACGCAAATTAAGATCCTCCTATTTCAACAGATACTGCAAACTTTGATGATCAGTATAGATCTCATAATGAACCTCATACAAATAATGGCACCAAATTTTCAAGGCGTGAACAATGGCTGCTAACTCAAGATCATGGACATGATAGTTCTTCTCATGGGTCTTCAACTGGCATGAGGCATAGGAAATCACCTTATCCTCCTACATCAGAACACATCCAATGCCTATCATCGAGGCATCACAAATCATGGTGTAAGAACATGAAGCTGATGGAAGAACTAACACTAGAGTTGTGGTCAAGGTAGTCTTGAACTTCTGAAAGCTCTCCTCACACTCGTTCGACCACCTGAATGGAGCACCCTTTTGGGTCAGTTTGGTCAAGGGCGATGCGATAGATGAGAAACCTTGAACGAACCGACGGTAATAACAAGCCAAACCGAGAAAGCTCTGAATCTCTGTAGCTGAGGACAGTCTGGGCCAACTCTGAACCGCCTCTATCTTCTTCGGATCAACCTGAATACCCTCACTGGACACCACGTGTCCTAAGAATGCTACTGAACTGAGCCAAAACTCACACTTGGAGAACTTTGCATAAAGCTTCTCCTCCCTCAATCTCTGTAATACAATCCTCAAATGCTGAGCATGCTCCTCCTGGCTACGAGAGTACACCAGGATGTCATCAATGAATAAAACAACGAATGAGTCCAAATAGGGCTGGAATACACTGTTCATCACTAAGACATCACTAAGAACTCATAATGGCCATATCGGGTCCTGAAAGTTGTCTTAAGAATATCTGAATCCCGAATCTTCAGTTGGTGATAACCGAACCTCAAATCAATCTTGGAGAACACCCTCGCTCCCTGAAGCTGGTCGAATAAATCATCAATATGAGGCAAAGGATACTTGTTCTTGACTGTGACCTTGTTCAACTGCCTGTAATCAATACATATTCTCATGGAACCATCCTTCTTCTTCACAAATAGAACCGGTGCACCCCAAGGTAACACACTAGGCCGAATAAAGCCCTTATCAAGGAGTTCCTGAAGCTATTCTTTCAATTCCTTCAACTCCGTCGGTGCTATACGATACGGTGGAATAGAAATGGGCTGAGTGCCCGGCACCAAATCAATACCGAAGTCAATATCCCTGTCAAGCAGCATGCCTGGCAGGTCTGTAGGAAACACATCCGGAAAATCACGTACCATCGGAACAAAATCAATGATAGGAGTCTCTGTACTAACATCCCTCACAAAAGCCAAATAAGATAGGCAACCCTTCTCAACCATGCGCTGAGCCTTCAAATATGAAATCACCCTAATTGGTACATAATCTACAGAACCGTTCTACTCAACTCTTAGAATTCTCGGCATAACCAACATCACTGACTTAGTGTGACAATCTAGAACAGCATGACATGAAGATAATCAATCCATACCCAATATCATATTACATGACATGAAGATAATCAATCCATACCCAATATCATATTAAAATTTACCATACTGAGCAGCAAAAGGTCCACTTGGGTATCCAAACCCCCAATAGTCACCATGCATGGCCGATATATGTGGTCCACAACAATAGTATCGCCCACAAGAGTAGATACATGAACAGATGAAACTAAAGACTCACGAGGCAAATCCAGAAAATGGGCAAAATATGAGGAAACATATGAATACGTGGAACTAGGGTCAAATAGTACTGAGGCATCTCTGTGACAAACTGAGACAATACCTGTAATTACAATATATGAAGCAATAACGTCTGGTCTGGCAGGGAGGGCATAGAAACGGGCCTGGCCACCCCCTGATCTGCCTCCCCTTCTAGGGCGACCCCTAGCTGACTGACCTCCACCCCGAGCTGACTGGGCGGGAGGTGAGGTATCTGGTACTGAAGTCGGAGGCTGAATCCTCTGCTAAGATACACCTCCATGACGACGAGGACAATGCCTCCACATATGCCCAAATTCCCCACACTCAAAAAAACTCTCTGGTGCTGGTGGCGGGAACTGAAGGGAACCCTTAGCACCGGGATAACTGGTAGAAGAACCTGGCATGGAAGAGCCTTGAACAGGTGGAGCACGGGATGAACTCTGAGCTGGAAGGGCACTAAGTGATGAGTGGCCCTGATGAGAACTGTGAGAACCATGGCTAGATGATGCACCACGGTGAAATGGCCGAGCTGACTGAGCCTGCCTGAAATGACGACCTCTACCGTGCTGAAACTGACCCCCAAAAGGAGCACCGCTGAATCCACCCTGACCACGCGGCCTCTTGTCCTCCCTCTCAACCCTCTCCTGACCGCGAACCATCTCAATCTGCCGAGCAATGTCGACAACCTCATCAAAAGTAGCACCCAAAACCCTCTCTCTGGTCATGAGCAACTGTAGCTGATAAGTGAGACCATCAATAAACCTCATGATCCTCTCCCTGTCCGTGGGAATCAACCAGATAGCATGACAGGCCAACTCAGAGAACCGCATCTCATACTGCATCATAGACATATCACCCTAGCGAAGCCGCTCAAACTGTCTACGTAGCTCCTCTCTGCGATATCGAGGCACGAACTTTTCCAAAAAGACCACGGAGAACTACTACCAAGTAAGGGGTTTTACACCAACAGGCCAACGCCTCTCGTAAGTCTCCCACAATCTGAGTGCAGCCCCAGAGAACTGAAAAGTAGTGAATGAGACCCCACAAGTCTCCAAAATACCAGCAGTTGGGAGTATCCTCTAACACATGTCCAAGAAGTCCTGAGCATCCTTTCTCTCTGTGCCACTGTAAGGTGGTGGCTGGAGTCTCCCAAACCTCTCCAGCCTACGCTGATCATCCTCAGGCATAGCAGGAACCACATAATCCTGTGCAGCTATAACCGGCTGGGTTGGTGGTGCCTCCGGTGTCTGAAGTCCCTGAACAACCTACTCGGGTGTGTGAGCGACGGGAGTCTGAGTGCTTCCCCCGACTTGAGAAGTGGCTGCGGCCGTCGAGATAGAGACCGCCTGAGCAAGGCCGGTACACGCTGTCAGAATCTGAGCTAGGGCCTCCTGGAGGCCTGGAATCACAGTAGGCACAGGTGGTGCTTGAGCTGGTGCATCAACAACTGGAACCTGGTCCTGGTCTGGGAAAACTAGTAGATCTGCAGGTACTGCCCCAGCTATTGTACGGGTTGCACCTCTGCCCCTACCATGACCTCTATCGCGGCCTCGGCCTCTCGCGGCCCTGGCTGGTGGTACTGGTGGATGGACCTCCTGACCGGTAGCACGAGTCATCACCATTTGTGAGAGAATGAAACAACAGATGCTTAGTTATTAGAATCAACAGATTCGCACGACAAAAAATCAAGAATGTGGAGTTTCCTAAAGGTTCTACAGCCTCTCGAAGATAAGTACAAACGTCTCCATACCGATCCACAAGACTATACTAAACCCGCTCATGACTCGTGAGATCTATATAACCTAGGTTCTGATACCAATATGTCACGACCCTAACTAACCCTTGTCGTGATGGCACCTATCGTGGAACTAGGAAAGCCGACTCATTTCCAAAATAAATCGATATTTTCATTTCAAAGATCTCAAGGCTATTTAACATAAAAACCTTCGTAAAGGAGTTCAAATCAAAACAAAAGTGCGAAAAAGAAAAGCCCGACATCAGGGTGTCACTACTCATGAGCATCTACTACCATTTCTCTGAAAATATCAAGACTAACATAGTCTGGAAAATAGCTAAATACAACTAAAGGAAGATAAAGGGGAGAAGAGCAGGGGCTGCGATCGCCAAGCAGCTACCTTACTATCCCCGAGAAAATCTGCAACTAGAATAATCAACAACTGCTACCGTGTCCAGCTACACCTGGATCTGCACACAAGGTGCATGGAGTAACGTGAGTAAGCCAACTCAATAAGTAACAACAATAAATAAAGACTGAGAAGTAGTGACGAGCAATAAGCATATAAAGTTCATATCATGAAATCTCGGTAAAATATAACATGCTTTAAAAATCAGTGTTTGAATCAAATCATCTCGTTTAAAACCCAGTTCCAGCAAAAGTTATTTAAAGATATTTTTCAACAGTTTCAAACAGAGGCTCAATGCAAAGGTGAGCAAAAATAATAAAATTATGAACAACAACCCCTCGGGGATACCTCACAATCACTCGTATACAGCCCCTCGGGCAAACCTCACAGTCACTCGTGCCACTCGTGCATACCTCACAATCACTCTTGCCACTCGGGCATACCTCACAATCACTCATGCCTCCCAGTCACTCAGCACTCGGCACTTGGCACTCGCACTCAGTAGGTACATACACTCACTAGGGGTGTGTACAGACTCCGGAGGGGCTCCTTCAGCCCAAGCGCTATATCAAGCCAAATCATGGCATAAATCACTCAGGCCCTCGGCCTATATCAAACATGTTGCGGCGTGCAGCCCGATCCCATTAATATTTTCACAAATCAGGCCCTCGACCTCACTCAGTCATAAACCTCTCAAACCACTCGGCCATTTCAGTAAAAATAGGGTACTCAGCCCAAAACAACAATTATATACATCAAAATAGAGTAAGAAAACTGAGTTATGCAGTAAACATGTATAACCATGACTGAGTATAGATTTTTTAAATCGAAAACAGCGATAAGATAGTAAGAAAAGGCCCCTAAGGGTCCAAATAGCATTGGCACAAGGCCAAAACATGGCATTCAACCCAAATTACAAAAACTCATTTCTAAAACTCATAAGTATCATATAGTTTCAACAAAATATGCAACTTTACAGTTGCTACGAGATATACCAAGTCACAATCCCCAACGTTGCACGACCACACGCCCGTCACCTAGCATGTGCGTCACCTCAAAATAGTAAATGATACGAAATTCGAGGTTTCATACCCTCAGGACTAGAGTTACAATCGTTACTTACCTCAAACCGGTCAAATCACTACCCCGTAATGCCCTTGCCTATGGACTCGGCCTCCAAATACTCAAATCTATTCACAATCAATACAATACCATGAATATACGCTAATGGAATGAATTCCACAAGAAAAACTACCAATTTAGACCAAAATCCAGAAATTGGCTCAAACCCGGCCCCCGGGCACACGTCTCGAAATCCAACAAAATTTACAAAACTAGAAAGCCCATTAACTCACGAGTCTAACCATACCAAATTCATCAAAATCCGACATCATTTGGTCCTTCAAATCCTTAAATTACTCTCCAAAAAATTCAAGCTCTAACCCCTCATTTTCACTAATTACATGATTAAACAACGGGAAATCACCATATATACGAGTATTAGGGCTCAAGCAACTTACCTCACTGATAGCCCCTGAATCTCCTTTCAAATATCACTCCAAAAGCTCCAAACACCGACTTGAAAATGGTGGAAATGAACAAAATTCGCGAAGGGTTCTATTTATGGTTTCTGCCCAGGCTTTTTCGCACCTGCAGACCATTTCTCGCTTCTGCGCAACCGCACCTGTGGAAAAATCCGTCGTAGGTGCGGAACTCACTTATGAGCCCAGGTTCCGCATCTGCGTCCCACCTGTCGCACCTGCGCTCGCGCACCTGCGCGTGACACGCCGCATCTGCGAAGATAGCCTTCTTCCTTCCTTCCGCATCTGCGCCCCAGGTCTCGCACCTGCGGGCTCGCAGATGTGATAGCCTTCTCGCACCTGTGCATCCTACCTAGCCCAGCACTGCCTGCACCTGCAAACCCCCATGCGCACCAGCGGCACCGCACCTGCGACTCCCTTTCCGCAGGTGCAGAAATATCAGTAGCAGCAGCTTCAACTGCATTTTCCAACTTCGACAAATCCGTTAACCACCCAGAATCACCACGACGCCCTCGGGACCTCAACCAAAAATACCAACAAGTCCTATATCAACATACAAACTTAGTAGAACCTTCGAATCACTCAAAACAAAATAAAACATCAAATTACCCTCGGATTCAAGCCTAAGAACTTCTAAATTTTCAAATTTGGCAACTGATGCCAAAACCAACCAAACCATATCCGAATGACCTCAAATTTTACACCAACGTCACAAATGACACTATGAACCTACTCCAACTTTCGAAATTCCATTCTGACCCCGATATCAAATTTTTCATTGCCGACCGAAATCGCCAAATTTCCAACTTTCGCGAATTCAAGTCTAATTCCACTCCGGACCTCCAAATCACATTCCGGATGCGCTCCTAAGTCCAAAATCACCTAACGAAGCTAATGAAGCCATCATAATTAAATTCCGAGATCATTTACGCATAGGTCAATATTCGGTTGACTTTTCCAACCTAAGGTTCTAAATAAGAGACTAAGTGTCTCATTCCACTCCGAAAACACTCTGGACCCAAACCAACCAACCCAATACATCACAATGCAGCTAAATAACACATCAAGAAGCAGAAATGGGGGAAACGGGGCTATAACTCTCGAAACGACCGGTTGGGTCGTTACAAAGAGTATTTTAAGTAATTTGAGATAATTATTAATTATGTGGGTAATTGATTAATTATTAGTTAATGGGAGATTAACTAGTTGATTAAGGAATTGGTGGGTGATTAAGTCTTTTGGATAAGCCCCAACGTGGCAGCCCACTATGCCCATATATATGACTTTTAAATCACATTGCAAGGTGGCATAAGGGAACTTCAGCAAAGTCATACGAAATTATTTTGTGTAATAGTAACGTGAGTTACTTCAACAAGAATTCACACAAGACTTCTTAGCATAATAGCAGCGGGAGTTTGCGATTCTAAGGGCGTACGGTAAAATCTTTCTCAAGAATATCATACGGATTTTAACCTACTTCGATCCGCCATTACGTGTTGTCGCAATTGACATGTGTTAGAGGTATTGTCAAGAGAATCGGCCTAGGTATGTTAAGGCTATCCCATCTTTCTTTTTGGCATGATCCAAATGATACAAACGAAACGAGCAAAATACGCAACTTTCATAAATGACTCTATTCAAAGAAATACTAGGGGTGTCTATATTCTTGATTTCCCATGTGAATTATTATTATATCCTCTATTCATGGGTCTCAGAAAAATACGTATTTGATAAAGTTTATCGGAAAGGCATATTAATTTTATGATATTCCAAGAAATCTTATTAACATATTTCTTATGCATTTCATGCATTTATATATGTACATTGACCCATGACCAGATGGCGTTATATACGCGTATATTATATGTATATGGAATATGGTAAAAGGTTATGGCGTTATATACGCACCACCACCTGATCAGCTAGTATACGTTGATAATTTTGCCCACAGTGGACGAGATGATATGATGGGATGCCCTCAGAGGCTTGATGATGTTATGAACGCATATACCTATGCATGGTTTGACATTTATACGCATATGCAAGATATTATAATATGAAATGATTCACAGAGCTATTCAGACATACATGTTGAGTCTTTTACTCCATGTTTCTCTCATGTCTACTATTTACTGATTTTTATTCCTTACATACTTGGTACATTATTTGTGTTGACATCCCTTTTGCCTGGGGACGCTGCGTTTCATGCCCGCAAGTCCCGATAGATAGGTTGAGAGTCCTCCAAGTAGGCTATCAGCTCAACGGGAGGTGTTGGTGCGCTTCATTTGCTTCGGAATTGCTTATTGGGTCAGTATAATTAGGACATGTATTGATTGGTATGGCGGGGCCCAATCCTGACCTTTATAGTATTTATCTACTCTTAGAGGCTTGTAGACATATGTCATGTACGTAAAAGATTGTATGGCCTTATCGGCCTATGTTCAGTATATGAGTGATCATTTTGGTCTTATAGGCTCGTATGTCTTATGTATAAGTTGCTATTACATGTTTTATTCTAGTTATCCCATGGCAGCCTTTCCGTCTCATTTACCTATGATAGTATGATATGAAAAGATACGTTACGTTGGTACTCGGTTGTGTAAGGTACCGGTGCCCATCGCGGCCCATCGGTTTGGGTCATGACAAAAGTGGTATCAGAGCAGTTCTGTCCTAGGGAGTCTACAAGTCGTGTCTAGTAGAGTCTTGTTTATGGGTGTATTGTGCACCACATTTATAAGCAGGAGGCTACAGGGCATTTAGGATTGTCACTCTTTCTTCTTACTCTAGATCGTGTGGTAGAGTTCAGTTGTAAGAACTCAATTTTCTAAACTCTATCTTATTCATAATACGACAATGCATACATCCAGAAAGACAGTTGGTAAGAAATTGAATGTAGCTATGGAAGAATTGAGTCAGAGGAACTCGATTTGGTCATTATTATGATGGATAAATGTGAGGTCTTCAGCAGAGCATTTGTGTACTAAGACATGTAAGCTTCTTGATAAGGAAACTTAAGGTAATAATATCTATCCACCCCTATGGTGAAAGTCAATGAGAGATTCAGAAGATAGATACAAATTTCAACAAGTAAAAGAAGCAAGATGAAAAAGGGTACGAGGTACCCAGCTAATGAAGATTATTAGTATTTACAATTCAGGAAGAGGAACATAAGCCTTTTGAGTTACCTTCAACAATAACAGAGGTATGTACAATTGGCCACACCCATCTCATTTATGCCTTATGGGGGCTAACATAAGTAGTATAAGAGAAGGTAGGCTATCAAGATCTAGCTGGGGTTAGGGTAACCCAAAATTGTGGATGGATTGTTAGCGTTAGCTGACATTTCTGAAGGATATTGCAAATATGCTAATAGATCTCCTTGTGAGACACCCAGATGGTACACTCTAAAATAGTACAGCTAGATATGAGTACTACAAAGATAGGCATTAGAATCCTGGAAGGGATAAATATTACCTTACTGTGGCTCCCGCCCCTAGTAGAGGGAGAATGTTAGGCAACCCGAAGAGCCAGTAGATGGAGCAAGGGGAGCTAAAAACAAAAGAATGTCTTGTTGAAATTTTTAGAATAAAGTGATAGACAGAAATGTTAGCAGGGAAATAAGAAGAGAATTAACGAAGCATTATGAGTAAGATGTGATACATGGATGACAACGGTAGAAAATAAATGACAGTATTACAGAGTCTATAGTCAAGTGAAGGAAAAGACAAGAGGTGACAAGCCTTGAGACAACAAAAGAGTATAGGTCATAAAGTCATATCCTCATTTAGAGAAATAAGTTCGTGACTCTAACGTGATTACCAGAAGAAAAAGTTAGACCCCAGAGTAAAACAAATCAGTATGGACTGTTGAACAAGATAAACTAAACATGAATTAGGGACTAAGCGATTTGATAATAGTAGGTATCATGAGAATTTCATATTGCGTTCCAACGATAATAGAATGGACAACAAAAGAATATTCATGAGAAATTCAGAGAAAGGTCATTCAGGAAGACGCTTCCCTAAAGCAAGCAATGTGAGCAAAGTTAAGCTTAAGGGACTATGTGTGCCAGTTATACTAAGTGTCACCCTCATGAGTAATGAATTTTGTTATCCTTGGCACAAAAGGATTATCGCAAGGCGAGTAAGGGTCATCGATGATGTGAAAAAATGCCAAAGATGAAGAGGTAAAATATCTATAGGAAGATCGTAGTAGCTCTAAATCTTAGTGCTCCCCTAAAGGGAGGAATATGTAGTGATGTGGCATTAAGTCAGAATTAAGTGGTTCTAGTAATTATGGATTGGTAAAGGAAGAATGCGATAAAAAAAATGAAAAAGGAATGAGCTTGCACTTTTTTAAATCCTACAAATATGCTACGATTCCAAAACATTATGCAAGCACGACGTCAAGGAGAGGAAGTAATGGTTTCTGCCCGAGATGTTATTGATAAATAAGGATCCAGTGCGAGACGTAAGTTAAAATAAAGGAAATAACCCAAGAAAGATTACGCGGAATATTGATATAAGAATGGGCCAACGAGTAGTTAGTAGTTGATTCAGGAAGAGCCTAGTTATGGCTAGATAAGAGTATACAAACAAATCAGCAGATCGTGCAAGATAAACGTAGTGAACCCCAGCATGGGGAATGCAGTCTCGCAGATATGACATTGCAATACTTGAGAAATATTCATATAGGAGTTGGGATAGTTAAAGGTACCGTATGAGTGTTACGGAAAAAAAAAGAGTGCCACTAGAAAAATAGTCAAAATACTAGTTCAGAAGCAACTGTACGAGCACATGAGTGTGGAGGTAAGTAACTACGGATAATTAGAGGCGAGGAAGAACATCAAAAATTTCGTCGAGTATTCGATGTAATAAGCTCGCAGTTTTACAAGAGTCAGAGGGTCCTCCCTAAGTACTACAATGAAAGACCAGCTGAGGAAATAAGGAAGAAGGCTTTAACCTAAGCACAGTGACCTAAAGAGGAAATGGTCTTGAAATAACAGTCTCACTACAAAATTGTATGCAATCCATAAGAAAGTGGCACCTACCGTGGCTAATGAATGGGGAAAAAAATCAAAAGGTGATATTCAAGATCATATGGGTTGTATGGAATTCCAATATATGTGGGCACTAAGATAAACCAAGTATTCATGCAACAAGTGGCATAACGACCAGGAAAAGCAATTGATTACATTTAAAGAAAGTTGAGAAGAAACGAAAGAAATTATTCGGTCGATAATCCAGAGTTAGTTACGTTATGAATGCACTCAAGATTTCGAAGTATTACCCATGCATCATATATGTTGACAATCATACATCCGTAGAAGACTCTGGTATAAGTTAAAAGAAAGAATTGAGCCCAGGGAATAGACAAAGGATTGAATTGTCATAAGATTGTATCATGGATATTCCATAGTGCCCATGAAAGGCTAAAGTAATAACTAACACCAGGAGCCGCAGATCGGAAGATAGCTTAAGCCTACATGAAGGCTGATAAGAAGGAAGAGGAAACTAAAGAGTTTAATCAACTAAGTAAATCAGGAGTCTGATTATTGGACCCGAAAAATTACAGGAATCGTGATTGAGAACATAGCAAAATCACTCTTAATATCAGAGGTACAAGAGAGATAGTACAACAGCCATATTCTATAACGAATCTACGATAAAGCCAGTTAGAAGAGTACTAGCCTCATAAGAAGTCAGTATGAAGCTCCCACCGGATTGTGTATGCACCAGATGTGCAAGTATTATAATAGAGCTTCAAGTTGTGGATGTGAATTATACATGTATGAAAGAAAGGTCATGAAAGAGATAGAAGATGTGATGCGAGATTTTAAGGTAAATAAGGTAAAGGTGAACAACGTACGAGATACTCAAATGCAGAAGATTGCGAATAATCCATACTGCAGATAAAAGGCTAGAAGTGCTGGGATTCAGTATCCAAGAATGGTAGCGGCGTCGTCAGTGGCATATCTTCCAGCCTATAGGTTCTAGGTATATAGAGGCCTAGTCAAGAGAGTAAAGAAGAGTTAGAGACGATGTGATGTCTCATTTGATGTTCCAGAATAACATAAGGAAATCTATGGTGCAAGCAAGTTGAAGGAAGGTTGCAAGTAGTATAAATAGATATGTGTAGGTCGCAAGCTAAAGTATGGTGGAGCGACAAGGTTTTAGGAAGACAGGAGTAAGGATAAGAAAAGGTGAGTGAGAAGGTGACGAGAATAGATAAGTTCTCAGGATTAAGCCCATGAAAACAAGAGAGCTGATGGGTTCTCTAAGTTATAGAAATCTCAGTATAGCCTGAATGAACTCAAATAAGTCTAAGACTAATAGCATTTAGAAGAGATGGAATGCTGCCCTGGTAGTAGAATGAGGGTGTAATTGTGGTACATAAATGATGACATTCGGGCCTTCGATTGAGTTATGATTTGAAGAAAAAAGGAGAATTTCATGAGTTGTACAAGATTAAAATACCCACGTAAGGTGAATCACATTAGGATGCTATGAAATATGTCTATGGAAGCATGGTATCACCCCAGGCGGATCAGTCTAATCATTTCAGATGTTCTCTGATGAGACGTGAGCCCTAGCGGCAGTGTTACATAAGAGGTCAAGTTATCAGTGGTAGATTATAGATCAATATTGAGGTGAATCAACAATGGATGGATAAAAGTTACAAAGTATGAGATGAGATTAGGCCGTCATTCTTAAGATGAACAGTAATGAGGAAGCATTAAAGGACTTAGATTTATACATATAGGATAAACAACGAGAGTAAGTTGGAATTTGGTAGCAGACCTCAGCAACGATAAATCGAAGTAAGAGTTACGGTATAGTATGACCTACCTAGATGCGGTAAAGTCATACGGATAGATGACCGGGACTATGAGATAAGATATAGCAATATTTGTGAGTTCAACAAAGTATCGAACAAAGAACTTCAGTATACCTATAGATGCCCAGAGGGACATCTTGTCAAGCTCTGCATATGTTCACAAAGTGAAGCCTAGAGATTGGCTAAAAGCTGGAGGGAAGAGTCCCATAGGCGCACATACAAGGAAAAAGTTACAAGCTGCATGACAGAAGGTAGCAAGAGTTACGAGATTGGATTTATTCACATAACAATTGCCTAGATGGCAAGGAGAGTAATAAAGTATTCACAACAGCTATAGGTTATGATGATGATAAGTGCATCAATCAACATTCGAGGACGAATGTTCCAAAGAGGGGGATGATGTTACACCCCATGTTTTCGTACATGAAAGTACGCCATAAGTAAATTGATAAAAGCTCGAAAATGAGATTATTTTGAAGTTACAAGTATTATGCTATATCAAACAAGTGATAAGTAAATTTAAGAAGGTGGGAGGGTAAGTGAATCGAAGAAAATGAGTTTCGTCGAAGGTTGTCATTTTGAGATAAAATACGGTCCGAGCTATAATACTCGGTATTTATGGACTAGTTCTACAAGGTACCATATGACCATGATAGTAAGGTGTATAAAGTGTGTTAAAAGTAAGTAGTATTTTAAGTAATTTGAGATAATTCTTAATTATATGGGTAATTGGTTAATTATTGATTAATAGGAGATTAACTAGTTGATTAAGGAATTGGTGGGTGATTAAGGCTTTTGGATAAGCTCCAACGTGGCAGCCCACTATGCCCATATATATGACTCTTAAATCACATTGCAAGGTGGCATAGTTAGAAGAATTTTGGTGGCCAAGCCTTACAAAGTGGGACCCACACCACCAAGGCTTAAAAACCTTTCTAAATCAATTAAGAAGATGCTTGCATCTCTACAATAAAGTGAAGGGGAACTTTAGCAAAGTCATACGAAATTATTTTGTGTAATAGTAATGTGAGTTACTTCAACAAGAATTCATACGAGACTTCTTAGCATAATAGCAACGGGAGTTTGCAATTCTAAGAGAGTGCGGTGCAATCTTTCTCAAGAATATCATACGAATTTTTCCCTACTTCGATCCGTCGTTACATGTTGTCGCAATTGACGTGTGTTAGAGGTATTGTCAAGAGAATCGGCTCAGGTATGTTAAGGCTATCCCTTCTTTCTTTTTGGCATGATCCAAATTATACAAACAAAACGAGCAAAATACGCAACTTTCATAAATGACTCTATTCATAGAAATACTAGGGGTGTCTATATTCTTGATTCCCCATGTGAATTATTATTATATCCTTTGTTCATGGGTCTCAGAAAAATAAGTATTTGATAAAGTTTATCCGAAAGGTATATTGATTTTATGATATTCCGAGAAATCTTATTAACGTATTTCTTATGCATTTCATGCATTTATACATGTATATTGACCCATGACCAGATGGCGTTATATACGCGTAAATTATATGTATATGGAATATGAAAAAAGGTTATGGCGTTATATACGCACCACCACCTGATCAGCTGGTATACTTTGATGATTTTGTCCACAGTGGCCGAGATGATATGATGGGATGCCCTCAGAGGCTTCATGATGTTATGAACGCATATACCTATGCATGGTATGACATTTATAGGCATATGCATGAAATTATAATATGAAATGATTCACAGAGCTATTCAGACATACATGTTGAGTCTTTTACTCCATGTTTCTCTCATGTCTACTATTTACTGATTTTCATTCCTTACATACTTGGTACATTATTCGTGTTGACATCCCTTTTACCTGGGGACGCTGCGTTTCATGCCCGCAAGTCCCGATAGACAGGTTGAGAGTCTTCCAAGTAGGCTATCAGCTCAACGGGAGGTGTTGGTGCGCTTCATTTGCTTCGGAATTGCTTATTGGGTCAGTATAATTAGGACATGTATTGATTGGTATGGAGGGAACCAGTCCCAACCTTTATAGTATTTATCTACTCTTATCGTTTTGAGTAATTACTCTCCTTTCTACTATTTGAAGTCTTGAATAGCTTCATATGATGTATTATGACGTGTGTGAATCGCCGGTTTTGATTTCCAGGTGTTTCGAGATCTGTTCGAAAGAATGAATTTCCTGTTGGAAGCTTAAATGAAAAGGGTTGACTGGAGTTTGCCTTTTGTGCAAACAACTGCTGAATAGAGTTTTGATGGTTCCAATAGCTCTGTATAGTGAATTTGGACTTAGGAGTGTGTCCGGATAATTATTTGAAAGTCCGTAGTTAAATTTGGCTTGAAATGGCGAAAATAGGAAATTTAAAATTTGGAAATTTGACCGGAGAGTTGAATTTTTGATATTGGGGTCAGAATCTGATTTTTGAAAAATTTGAATAGGTCTGTTATGTTATTTTTGACTTGTGTGCAAAATTTGAGGTCAAACCGACTTGATTCGATAGATTTCGTCATCGAATGTAGAAGTTGGATATTTCTAGTCGGTTTCGATGTCGTTTCTTCAAGATTTAAGTGGTATCACATTAAGAAAATAAGCTCCAAATTCAGTTTTGATTGAAGAATTAGATCGTATTGAAATTATGGACCCATAACAAAAAGAATCGTCGAATTCGGACATCGTATGAGAGAGTTATGCCTATTTTCGTGTCTTGAACGATTTTCCGTCGCCGCGAGCGCCTAGGGTAGCGTGGGGTGCTAGCCCTGGCGCTGATAAATTTTGGAATTTTGGAAACTACGCCACAGGCAGCGCCCCACACTACCTATGGCACCCGAAACAGCTGAAATCCCATAAAATGGGGAGTTTTGCCATTTTTACTCATTTTTGAGTTTGGGGAGCTAGGTGAAGGCGATTTTTGGGCGATTTTCACGGGAAAATATTGGGGTATGTGTTCCTTATCCTATATTAATTATATTTCATGATTCCATATTTATTTACATCATGAATCCGTGAATTTATGGAAGAAAAATCAGATTTTTATAAAATCTTCCAAAAATATAAAATGAAGATTTGAAGGTCAATCCGATGTCGGAATTTGATAATTTTTGTATGGTTGGACTCGTATCGGAACAAGTGTTCGGATTTGTTGAGTTTCGTCGGATTTCGAGATGTGGGCCCCACTGTCGATATTTCGAGCGGAGTTGGGAATTTTTGTAAATTGTTAAATTGTAAGCATAAGAGTAAGTTGTGATTAACTTGCACGTTGTTTGAATAGATACGAGTCGTTTGGCTTGAATTGAGGAGATAGGAAGGCTTATGGGGGTTGATACGCGCGGAATGGAATTTCCGGAGTATTGTACAGCTTGCTCGGTATTGGATTTGGCTTTTCCGAGGTAAGTAACTCTTCTAATATTGGAGTTGAGGGTATAAACCCTGAATTATACGTGTTATGTGTTTGGTGTTGAGGTGACGCACATGCTAAGTGACGGGCGTGTGGGCGTGCACCGTGTGAACTGTGATTCTTTTATTCCCGTGGTACTGTGTAGTTACCTGAACTTATCTGAAATCATGGAAATCTCTACGTACTAGAGCTATTGAGCTTAGAATTATGTTAAAATCATGCTGAGGCTATATGCCAGTATTATTGAGACCCACAGAGGTCATATTGTTGTTGAATTTGTTTAAATTAAAATTTTAAAACTCAGTCATATTCATTCATTTCATATCATCTCTCAGTCTCTGTTGCTATTTATTGATTCATCATATCATCATTTTGGGATGATTTTCATGACATTGTGAGCTCGAGAGACTGGAGAGATTGATGATTGAGTGAGGTAGAGGGACTGATTGTGAGGTTAATTATGCCATCGGGTTGCACGCCGCAGCAGGCCAGATTGGCTTATTATAGTGCGTGAGTTATCCGTGCGGATACAGATATTGATACTATAGCACGTGAGTTATCCGTACAGATTATACCGCTTGGGCTGAAGGAGCCCCTCCGGAGTTTGTACACACCCCCAGTGAGCGTAGGTACCTACTGAGTGCGAGTGCCGAGTACGAGTGCCAAGCGCGAGTGCCGAGTGACTTGGGAGGATTGAGTGACTGTGATGCATGGGTGACTGTGAGGATTGAGTGACTGGGAGGACTGAATGACTATGAGGATTGAGTGTCTGGGAGGACTGAGTGACTGAGAGGATTGAGTGACTGGGAGGACTGAGTGAAATGATACTCTGAGAGTATGCATATGATTTTGTCATTGAAGTGCATCGCATTGACATGCACACTTGACATACATGCATAGAGATGCATTTTCCTCATGTCGTACGGTATAACGTCATTCATGACTTCTCACACATATTGGCATATGGGCATATTGGTGCATTTTCCACTGGCTATGTGGAAAGAAAATAAAACATCTTATTTATTATTGAAAGGAATTTTGGAAAAATTACTGTTTCAAACTTACTCATATTTTTGGCAACTTCGGTAAAAGACTTGAGTTTTCACTGATACACTTGAAAGGCAGAGCTATTTTCAGAAATCATGATTAAGTTGAGCATGTTATTGTTGAATTATTACTTGTGCTGCTTAAAATTATATTGTTATGAAATGTTTTTGGCTATTGGTGTTGGACCCCGACTTGTGTTCCAGCTCGTCACTACTTTCAACCTAAGGTTAGGTTTGTTACTTATTGAGTACATGAGGTCGGTTGTACTTATACTACACTGCTGCACCTTGCATGCAGATATTGAATGTTGATGTTGTTGTGATCGACGAGAGCTGAATTTGAAGATGTACATGAGTTCTGGTCGTAGCTGCCTCTTGTTCATGATAGCCTTAGATTTATAAGAATTTGTTTATGTACATTTCGAACAGATGATGTATTTATTTCATACCGATTTTGTAAATTCTAATCTTAGAAGCTCATGATTTGTACTACCAGTCCTTGCACATATAGACCAAGTACGTACTCATCACCTCGCGTATATGGTTTTCAATTACACAATTTTCACATAAGACTCAATGCCTAAGGAGTAATTTTCCCACTCAAGGTTAGGCAAGATACTTACCTCAAACCGTGAAATTCTTTACTCCGCTATGCCTTTGCCTCACGGATTGGCCTCCGAAAGCCTTGTATCTAGTCACAATTAATTTGATTAAGTCAATACAAATTATTGGAATTAATTCCATATGAAAATACTAATTTTCCAAAAAAAATCTGAAATTTAAATAAAATATCGCTCGTGGGGCCCACGTCTCAGAACCCGATAAAAGTTACAAAATATGAACGCCCATTACACCACGAGTCCAACCATACAAAATTTACCAAATTCCGACATCAACTCGACCCTCAAACCTTCAATTTAAACCAAGAGGGTTTTCACAATTTTCCAACTTAAATCACCAATTAAATGTTTTAAAAAAACCCCATGGATTCGGGCACTTTAACCAAAATTGAGTTAAGACCACTTACCCCGATGTTTTCCTTGAAATATCGCCTGAAAATCGCCTCACCCGAGCTCTTTAAATCCAAAAATGGGTAAAATGGCCAACCCCCGAGTTATATGTTCTGTCCAGCGCTTTTCGCACCTGTGACTGAATTAGCCGCATTTGCGGCCCAAAATTTCGCACCTGCGCTGCCCGGCCTCCTCTCCATTTTCGCTTCTGCGCTCTTCCCTTCGCACATGCGACCTCGCAAGTGCGGCCCAAAATTTCGCACTTGCGCTGCCCGACCTCCTCTCCATTTTCGCTTTTGCGCTCTTCCCTTCGCACATGCGACCTCGCAGGTGCGGAAAAATGCTCGCACATACGCACACTGCCTCACCAGCCCCTGCTCGCTTCTGCGGGCTCGCACCTGCGAGCCAATTTCTGCAGGTACGATTGCATCAGTAGGCAACAACAAGTTTCAATTGTTCTAAGTCCAAATTTGATGTGTTAACCATCCGAAACTCACCTGAGGCCCCCGGGACCTCAACCAAATACACCATCAAGTCCTAAAACACCATACGAACTTAGACAAAATCTCAAATCACATCAAATAACGCTAAAACCACGAATCATACCCCAATTTAAGCTTAATGAAACTTAAGAATTTTCAACTTCTACATTCGATGCCGAAACCTAATAAATCAAGTCCGATTGACCTAAACTTTTGCACATAAGTCATAAATGACATACCGAGCCTATTCAAATTTTTCAGAATCGGATTCCGACCCCGATATCAAAAAGTCAGCTCCCTGGTCAAACTTCCAAACTTAATTTTCTATTTTAGCCATTTCAAGCCTAATTGAACTACGGACTTCCAAATAATTTTTCGGACACGCTCCTAAGTCTAAAATCACCATACGGAGCTATTGGAAACATCAAAACTCTATTCCGGGGTTGTTTACACATAAGTCAACTCCGGTCAACTCTTTTTGTTTAAACTTAAAAAATAAAAATTGTTCTTTCAATTAAATCCCAAATCATCTGAAAACCAAACTTGATCACACACAAAAGTCATAATACACATCACAAAGTTACTCGTGACCTTAAGTCAGTGAACGAGATGTTAATTCTTACAATGACAAGTCGGGTCGTTACAGCCTCACTCAGTCATCAATCTCTCCAGTCTCTCGGGCTCTCAGTGTCATGAAAAGAAACAACCCAAAAATAATGATATGATGTATCAATAAATGGTAACAGAGACTGAGATATGATATGCATATGAATGCGTATGACTGAGTATGTAAATGCAATGTAAGCAGATAACTCAACAGCAGAAATGACCTCAGTGAGTCTCAACAGAATAAGCATATAGCCTAGACATGGTTTCTAACATGGATCGCAGCTCAATAGCTCTCGTACGTAGAGATTTCATGGTTACAGATAAGATCAGGTAATTACACAGTACCACAAAAGTAACAGAGTTAAAATTCACACGGTGCACGCCCACACGCCCGTCACCTAGCATGTGCTCACTCAACACCAAACACATAACATGTATATTTAGGGTTCATACACTCAGCACCAAGTTTAGAAGTGTTACTTACCTCTATCAAGCCGAATCCCATGCCAAGCAAGATAAACAATACTCCGGAAAATTCTAGTCCGCGTGTATCAACCTCCATACGCCCTCATGTCTCCTCAGTTTAAACCAAACGATTTGTATCTATTCAAACAACGTGCAAATTAATCACAATTTACTCTAATGCTTACAATTTAACAATTTACAAAAATTTCCAACTCCGCTCGAAAAGTCGACAATGGGGCCCACGTATCGGAATCCGATGAAACTCATAAAATCGGATAACTCATTCAATTACTAGTCCAACCATACTAATTTTACTCAAATCTGACTCCGAATCGATGTTCAAATCTCGAAAATTTATTTTATGGAATTGTAGAAAATTCCTCTGATTTCTCTTGAAAATCAATAATCTAACACTGAAAACGGAGATTAATTCATGAAATATAATCACAAGGGAGTCAAGAACACTTACCCCAAGTTGTGTGATGAAATTTGCCTAAAAGCGGTGTATTATCATTTCTTATCTTAATAAATCTCATTAAATTGGATAGTTGTTAATTGGCTTACCTAACGGGTTGAGTTAGGTGCCATCACGACTAGGTGAATTTTGGGTCGTGACAAGTATTGGAGCCAAATTTCTCCAAAAATTGACTACATTATGGCAAAATGCAGCAGTGTTGGAGATGGCCTAAGAACGCCTATTTTTATGGGTGGTCGTTGGCCGGTTCGGTTCGGTTTTCATGAAGTTCGATTCGGTTTATTCGGTTTCGATTTTCTATTTGGTACACCAATAAACAAACCAAAATTAGTTTGGTATCTTCAATTTTTGCTAATTCGGTTAGGTCGATTTTCGGTTCAATTCGGTCGGTTAGGTGTTGTCGTATTGAACTTTTAAATCAGACTTTTTCTACTAAAAATATGACTTATATTATGTTTTAGTGCAACTAAAACTCGAAAATGCGATACTTATTATATGATTAAACAAATCACTTAGTTGATGTAGGAAATTTAAATTTATTTAACAAATATTACTTACAATATAACTATCTCGTAGACAGCAACATCGGCGATTCACAAGCAAACAAAGATGAAAGATGCATTAGCAAACAAAAAGGGATAACTTTTAGAATGTGGGACTTTATTTGGGTTTGGACTTCAAGTTTTATAATGTAAATATGTGAAAAAGTTGGGCTAGACAACTTAAAAGGAACCCAGAAGCTAGGACCGTATTAGAAAACTTTGGTTTTTCGGTTTAACCCAAAATTGAAGTTGCAAAACCGAGCACTGAATCAAACACCGAAATTATAGAAAATATAAACCGCAAACCGACTGAATAATCCGAAAAATTGAAATCGAATGAACCAAAGTTTACGGTTCGGTCGGTATTATGCCCACCCCTACCTATTTTTGCTCCCCATATATTGCTACTTGGCATACTTCACATGGAAGGGTAATGCATTTGCTGCCACATAAATATTTTTTTGTCCATATGTTAATTTTTTTTAAAATAAAATTTATTTCTTACATTTATAAATTCATAATTTTGGGGTTAGAAGTTGAAGGGAAAAAAATATGGGACTCCAGTATTTAGTCAATTTTTTAATTTAGTTAAACAATTCTTTTAACTGATTTGAGCCGGAAAAAAAAATACGATTGACTTTGCTATAGAAACAATTTTCTATTTGATTATTACTTCATAACGGCATAATTTTTAACGATCAATTCAGGTTTATGGACATTTGAAACAACCACAGAACATATAACAAATACGGCATAGGTCCAAACTTACTGATTTTGATAGGAGCATATTTTACTAAATGTCAAGGGAATGAATTACATAGGTAGGATATCTATGTGATCCAACATTTGAATTCATAGTGAAAATAAATCATCATTGCATTTAAAAATGACACAAAAGAAAATACACAATTAGTCTTCTATATAGGGTAAAATATATTTATATTAAATGATCGCATAAGAAAGTGACACGTGGAGCCGAAAACATAAGGCAGCCGGATCCAGAGGCAACAATCTCGTTTGTTACTGGAGAGAACGACACTCATAAAGGCGAAATAAATACATGTCACCCAATAGCATTTAATGAAGAATATTCTACAATATTAAGTACGCGACCCGTTACAAAGAATATGACATTCACTACCTGCCATTACACATTCTTAAATGGCCCTCATAATTATCATTAAAGAGGGACTTGATCCTAGGACCTTGTTCATTAGGTGTAGCTATAAATAGTGAGCTCAATTATCATTGTAAAGGACACGAATTTTCTGACAAACATACTCTATCAAAAACTCAATAACATTTTACTTTCTTTCTTACTTATACTGTTTTTACTGCCCCGGTAGCTCCGCGCCCGGGATTAATATACCTACCATTTCATTTAAATTTCAAGGCTAAGTCTCATATTTTTGTCTAATTCATCTATTATTCTTGGATAAAATTAATTCACTTATCTATAAACCATATATAAATTCAACCGTACCGTTTTATGGGTAAACAGTTTGGCGCCCACCGTGGGGCATACACAGTTGTGTAATTGAATTGATCCCTGCATCTATTACTAACTTGTTTGATTCTTTGTCCTTAGCAAAAATCATTAAAAATGACATATAATGGTGTTAACAACACACACAACGTTGAGGCCCAAGGAAATCAGCCTCAGAACGAAGATTCTATCAGCGATACCCGCAATGAGGTGAATGAGACCATGCCGGTCCACGCGGCCAATATACGCGACATGCTCGGGGGGCGACTCCTAATGATGCTGAAGAAGAGCACATCGTCGAAGCAGTAAGGGTCTTGCAAGAGCAACATGAGGCCATTATAATCCATCTCACACGACATGATAAGGTCATGACGGAGCTGAAGCAGGCGTTGTTGGATGCTTACAACAACGTGAGTGGACGAGGTCCAGTTTTTCCCGGTGCTCCCACAAATCAAACAACGCAGAGGGTCGACAATAATATCCTGAGGGGTGAGGTCGGCTTCGATGGGGCCGGGGGAAGCGGATCCGGTCATAACAATAAGAGTGATCCCTTTAAAATCGAACTCATGCGGTTTATGAGGGAAGTAAACTCCTGAATGGATCAAATTACAGGCTCACCGGTGCTGAAAGGGCCGGACTAAAAGAAGTACATGCAATTGTCGTACAAACCAAGGGCGGAACTAGAATTGATCCCTAAGCGGTTTAAAATGCCAGACGTGCCGAAGTATGATGGGACTTCAGATCCTCAGGAGTATATCACCACATATACAATGGCGGTGAAGGGGAACGATTCAGCTCCCCACGAGATTGAGTTAGTTTTGCTTAAGAAATTCGGAGATACTCTTACGAAGGGAGCTCTGACGTGGTATTCGCTTTTGCCCGAGCATTCCATAGACTCCTTTGAGATGCCCGCGGACTCTTTCATCAAGGCCCATGCCCGGGCCAGAAAAGTACATGTCAAAAGGCCGATATATCACGATTGCACAAGGAGAGTCTGAGTTGCTGCGTGGAGTTTGTAACCAGATTCCAGAAGGAAAGGATGTTGCTACCGGTCATACCAGACGAATGGGCGACTGAAGCGATCACCAAAGGACTGAATCTGAGAAGTTGTGAAGCTTCCCAGAATTTGAAAGAAAGTGTGCTCGAGTTCATGGCAATGACTTCGGCGGATGTTCACAACTGGTACGAATCAAAGATAAGAATTGAAGATGACCAGCTCGATTTCCCGGCATCGGTCAAGGGTCGGGACCTGGAGAAGAATAAGGAGAAATCGAAAGATGATTTCGACACAGATTGATAATCTTCAAAGAGTCGATTTTTGCTCTATGAACTGGTCGAAGGATGCCGCAGAGGTTTCCGATCGGCAGATAGATTTGCTACCGATAAGAGAACTGATCGCGGCCGAAATAACAGGTCGTCACAGGGCAAGGAAATCTCAGGTTCTCGAGATTCTTCCTATCCTAGGCTGTGTGAATACAACTTTAATGTCAACGTAGTGGAGCTGGTGTCGAAAATGAGGAACATTAAAGAAGCACGGTTCCTGAAGCCAATGAGATCCTATCCCAACCAAAGGGATCTTAACTTGTGGTGCAAATGCCACAGGACAAACAGTCATCGGACTAGGGACTGCCAGCATCTGCGTGAAGTGGGCTAAAAATAACTACGGACGCAATCATGATAATGCAGTACCTTCAAAAGCAAGAGAAGATCCCCCGCGCCTCAAGATCAACATGATTTTCTGGGGGGACGAGATTAACGGGGTTACATTCTCGGTGGAAAAAAAGATGAAGATGTCAGTAACCCACAACAAGAGACTTTGGGAAGTCACTGAAGACGACATTACTTTCACGGAGGAGGATGGAGATGGATTGCTGCTACCACACAATGATGCATTGATGATCTCTTTAAATGTCTTAGATTTTAAAATTAAACGTGTTCTGGTGGATCCAAGAAGTTCGTCCAATATCATACAATGGAGGGTATTGGAGCAAGTCAAGATCACCAGAAGCATTATTCCGGCCACAAAACTCCTTTCCGGGTTCAACCTAGCAAGTGTGATGACTAGATGAGAGATTCTTCTACCTACGAATCTTGAAGGGGTAATGAAGACGACCCTTTTTTGAGATGGTGGACGGTGATATGGGCTATAATATTATCCTGGGTAGACCGTGGTTGTACGAGATGAAGGTTGTGCCATCAACATATCACCAGTTGCTGAAATTCCCAACTCCCGAGGGAATTAAACAAATAAGAGGTGACCAATCGACAGCAAGGGAGATGAACACAGTCTCAGTCTCCTATAGAAAAGGGAAGGAGTTTGCGACATGAAAATTACATGAACCGGCACTTGCTCCCGAGTCAAAAAAAGTCAACCAGGGGAAGAGTCGTCAGGACCCTATCAGGTGCCAAGGTACTTCCAGGTACCAGAAGATACAGACGCAACAAAGTCCACAAAGGAAGAACTTGAGCAAGTCTCATTATTCGAGGAGTTCTTTGAGAGGAAGTTCCACTTGGGGACAGGATTGCACCCCTAACTCAGGTCTGGATTTATTGAATTTCTCAAATTTAATGTCAATTATTTTGCGTGGTCGCATGCGGATATGATACGTATCCCGCCGGAAGTGGCCGTACATAAGCTAAGATTGGATCCTAGCATCCCTCTGGTAAGATAGAAAAGGTGTCCTATTATCGAGGCCAGAAATAAATTTGTCAAAGAAGAGGTAACTCGCTTGCTCTATATCGGTTCAATCCGGAAGGTAAAGTATCCTGACTGGCTAGCTAACGTAGTAGTAGTTCCAAAGAAGAGTAATAAATTTTGCATGTGCATAGACTACAAAGATTTAATCAGGCGTGCCCGAAAGATTTGTTCACATTACCAAACATTGATCAAATGATTGATGCAACGACCGGGCACGAGTTATTGAGTTTCCTCGATGCTTACTCGGGGTACAACCAAATCAAGATGAACTCGGAAGATTAGGAAAAGCCTTCGTTTATAACAAACTTTGGCACATATTGTTACAATGTGATGCCTTACGGGTAAAAGAACGCCAGAGCCACTTATCAACGGCTCATGAACAAAACTTTTGAAAAGCAAATAGGGAAAACTATGGAAGTTTACATAGATGATATGCTTGTTACGTCTTTGAATGCAGGTGATCATCTTAAACACTTGTAAGAAACTTTTGACATCTTAAGGAAGCATAACATGAAGCTTAACCCCGAGAAGTACGTGTTCGGGGTCAGCTCCGGTAAGTTCTTGGGATTCTTCGTGTCACAAAGGGGGATCGAGGTTAACCCCGATAAAATCAAAGCCATCGAAGACATCCCGGACCAGCTATCAAGCGTAAAAGAGGCTCAAAGGCTAATTGGGAGATCGGCCGCTTTCAACAAATTCATTTCCCGGTCTTTAGAGAAATGCCATCATTTCTTTTCGCTACTCAAAAAGAAAAAGAACTTTGAATGAACCCCAGAATGTCAGCAGGCTTTGAAGGATTTGAAAAGGTATTTGTCAAGTCCTCCGTTACTATCAAAATCAAAGGAAGGCAAAAAATTGTTGATCTACTTTGCAGTCTCGGAGGTAGCTGTAAGTGTCATTTTACTCAGTGAGGAAAAAGGTACGCAATCGCCTATTTATTACGTTAGTAAAATTTTAACGGGAGTAGAAACTCGCTACCCACATCTGGAAAAGTTAGCCTTACCCCTCGTGGTCGCCGCCCCAAACCTAAGGCCTTATTTCCAATGTGACCTGATAGCTGTAGTGACTACCTTTCCCCTGCGGAATATCCTTCATAAACCCGAACTTTCGGGTAGGCTGGCCAAGTAGGCCGTCGAAATGAGTGAATTTGACATAGAATATAAACCAAGACTGCAATTAAGTCACAAGTTTTGGCCAACTTCGTGGTAGAGTTCAATCCGGGACTTTTACCTCTGGATATTAAAGAAGCAATAATGGTGTCATAATCGACATCAGGAGTTTGGACCTTGTTCACGGACTGAGCTTCCAATGTGAAAGGGTCCGAGCTCGACGTAGTATTAACCATGCCCTCGGGAGAAACCCTAAGGTAGGACATAAGAACTGTTCCCTTGACTAACAATGTGATGGAGTATGAAGCTTTAATTGTAGGGCTCGAATTGGCCCGGAGATTGGATTCCGAGGTCATAGAAATCAAATGCAACTCCCAGTTAGTGGTAAATCAAGTCTATGAGATCTTCGAAGATAAAGAGTAACGGATGCAACAATACGTGGTGAAGGTTCAAGCTCTTCTTGCTCGGTTCCTGGAGTGGTTGATTACGCATATCCCAGGGGAAGACAATGGGGAAGAAAACGCACTAGCTAACCTTGTATCATCTACAAAAATGAAAGGATCGGACTCCGGTGCGGTCGTACAGCTTATGCACTCGATGCTGGATGCAAATAACTACAACGAGGTAAACGCGACTAATGTTATGCCAATGTTGCTCATATCAAGAAAGGGACAAAGGTGACCAAAGTGTGAAACCTCAAGGTGAGGTTTGATAATCATACACTAAATGCATATTTGGGCTTTAAGGATGTTGAGACAAAATAATATCTGGAGAAATACGCACTAAAGGATGAAGTCCGACCTTGGTTGGCTGAGATTCTAGCACCACTAGGGCCACCACCACCATGGATCGCTGTTGGGGTTCCCATTCACTGGAACACTCTGAGTTTTTAGGCAAAAGGGTGGCAAACCTTTGTCTGCAGCAGACTAGATCTATGCCAGAACGAGACTCACATTCCTATCCCTCGGGCGGTGCTTGTGGCTTCCATCATGGCCGGTTAGCCAATCAATGTGGGTGATGTAATGTCAGTCAACATTTCAGTGATTGTACGGCAGGACAAGTCGGCATACCCCTATCCCAACACTATCAAAGAGTATCTCACCGATGCAAAGGTAGAGCCGAGGGATTTTGACACCAAGGCAAAGGAAAAGAATCCCTTCGATTGGTATTCTCTGATGGATGCGAGCAACCCAAAGAAGAAAGTTCAGCCTTCTACCACCACAGGCCAGTCTGATGAGCCAACAGTTATAGCTTCTGAGGCAGCTGATCTTCTATCCACTTTTGTTGAGCCTTCCACCAGTGCCACTAATATGCCTCCACCATCATCTTCAGCTCCTACCACAGCCCCCAGAGCTACTCTAAATCTAGTGCACGTGCCCACATTTCCCTTATCTGCTCTGCGAGTCTTCCAGACATTGGCGAGTCTCAACAACTGGATACAAACAGCTACTTTTAAGCTATCTGATCCATCTAGTACTGTTGCAGTGCAGTACACTTCTCATGCACCACATGCTCCTTCTGACATTGATAAGATATTGAGAAGATTTTAGAGAACCAGAAGACAATCATGGATACCTTGGTACAATATGAGTCAGCGATTCAGAAGCTGGGAAAGGAAGTAAAGAAGATGAGGAAGAATGAAATGAACAAGAAAGAGTGATGTTAAGTCTCTCTAGTCCCCAATGAAAAGAAAATGCCTATAAGAATTGGCAATTGTGAGCTGAGAAATGAAAGTGTGGAGTGCTTAAGTAAAGGTGTAACCACTTGCCCATATGGTATCCTACCCTAATCCAAAAGCCTTCATTACAACCCGAAAGAAGTCCTACTTTATTTCAAACCGAGTGAGCTTATATTAGTGGCGATCTACATGAGGGGCAAGCCTATGGTACTTGTAGCCGCACTTGTGACATTCTCTTGTGAGAGACGAGTGAACCTTTCATGAATCCTAAGATTTAGTGCTAATTTCTTAAGTGAGCTTGACAAATGAAAAGTAGAGGAGGAAGAGTTTGGAGTCTACCATGACCCACATGATAAAACAAGAGTTCTTGATGAGTAAAGTTAATTATTGAAGTTCAAATGCCACATTGGAACTATATGTGCATGAATATTTGACTTGTCACCTTACTAATAATGCATGAGTAGTGTGGGTAATTGTTGGTTCCAACTGAAGTGAATGGCTCACCTTTGACTCGCTGAAATGACCCTTAACTCTAGGAGGTGGGAACTAATTTATTTACTTGAGGACAAACAAAGACTTAAGTTTGGGGGAGTTGATAAGTGGGGATTTTGACTATTTATTAGCACCTTTTTACTTTTGTTTTAGTCCGAAAGTATTGATTTATGTTCCCGAAACTAATAAAAGTGTGCAAATTGCAGGAATATTAAAAGTTTGGTCTCCCATGATGAATTCCGACTGAAAAAGGAGTATTCTGAATCACAAGGCAAGGAAGGGCGCATAACTAAAGAAGTGCAGTCTGCAGAAGAAAGTGTGGACCGAAGAATTCCATCTGCGGCCGCAGATCAAGTGAAAGAACCCAGCAGGAATTTGGCCAATGTGCGGACCGCACATGAATTGTGTGACCGCTGAACAGGGTCTGCACTAACAAATGATTCAAAGTTCAGAGAGTGTGAAAAGACCAAGTCCTGAAGCCTTGCTGAAGTGCAGAACGCACAAGAATTGTGCGGCCGCAGAAGATGCCTCGCTGCCGCAATCCAAAATTGTGCGGCTGCAGAATCCAAGATCTTGCAACTAGAGAAATTTGCGGACCGCACATGGAATTGTGCAGCCGCAGAACCTCCCAAGGGGCATTTTTGTCAACGAATTTTGGGCCATTATAAATAAACGAGTTTCACATTTTTAGGTCAAGTTTTGAAGTTTGAGTTGCTGTAGCCATTACATTTTTGCCATTTTAGGAAGTTTGTGACTATTTTACTGTTTAAACATTATATTTTATCATTTTAATCTTAGATTATGGGTTTAATTTGCATTTCTTCTTTATTTTCTTCAATTTTCACTATGAGTAGCTACTAGGGTTGTGACCCAACCCTAGTGTGTAAACCTTATGGGTACTTTATTTAATATTTATTTATGATTGGGTGTTGATTATTTCGCTTAGTTTATGCTTCAATTTTAGAATTAATGGTTGCAAATATTGATTCATTCCTTTTTGACTTAGTCTCTACTTGAGAACAAGGGACCTAGTATATGATAACTTGGCTAACAAGGAATTGGGCTAATTGAGGGTCTGATTAGCCTAATTAAAGGGTTCAAACTATAGATAGTGAGAACCCGACTTGAGCTCATATCAACTATTTTGTTTGATACCCATTTGGACTTGAGAAAGCCAAATTGGGCAAAATTATTTTTTGACCGAGAGGTATTGAGTGGGTAACGTAGAGATGAGAGCTATAATACACTCCAATCAACAAAATAAGTATTAACGTATTTTACCCATTAAGTGAACACCTAGGTTATGGTTTCATCCCTAGGCTTTTTAATTACTTGGAAAAATACCAAAAATAATTATTCGCTTCTAGTTTCTTTTCTTAGCTTATAATTGCTAGAGTAAAATTAGAATTAGAACTCAAAACCTTTTGTGGAAGTACAATTTAGCTATTCCTTTCGCTTTCGTAAAGTGTCTACTCCTAACACCCCTAGTAACTCCCTGTGAAAATCGACCCCGACTCTTGTTGGGTACTATTATTTCAACGACCGTTTCCACTCACTATTAAGTGTGGATTGGACGTGGATCAAGAAGGCAGCCAAATCCGGAGGCAACAATCTCGTCTGTTACCGGAGATATTCAAAAAAGTGAAATAAATTCCTGCCACCCGATATCATTTTATGAAGAATATTCTACAATATTAAGTACGCGACCCGTTACAAAGTATATGGCATTCACTGCCTGCCGTTATATATTTTTCAATGGCCTTCATAATTGTCATTAAAGAGGGGCTTGACCTAGGACCTTGTTTCTTAGGTGCATCTATAAATAGTGAACTCTATTATCATTGTAAAGGACACGAATTTTCTGACAAGCATACACTATACTCTATCAAAAGCTCAATAACATTTTACTTTCTTGCTTATTTATACTTTTCTTACTGCCCACGGTAGCTTTGCGCCCGGGATTAAGATACCTGTCGTTTCATTTCAATTTCAAGGCTAAGTCTCACATTTTAGTCTAATTCGTCTATTATTCTTGGATCAAATTAATTCACTTGTCTATAAACCACGTATAAATTCAACTGTACCGTTTCACGGGTAAACAACTCCATTATCTTGACAACAAATATTAATGGGCTCACGCCAATTTCTAAGATTTTGCTCCAAAAAATTAAGTACACAATAAAAATAAACAGTTTATTGCATCTAAAAAAGAAATAAAATAATTGCACACTTGAAACTTCAATATTTGGCTAAAACTTTTTATCTTGCTAAAATATTGGAGTTTCAGTCAATTTCTTTTTTATTAATATAGATTTTACCTAAAAAAAGAAAATATACAAGTCGGAACAAATAGTATTGCACATAAAGAAAATAAAAAATATAAAGTCGAGATAAAATATGCCTGATTATAATATATTAGTGTCACACCCCTTTTTACCCCCCAAAATATATAATGTTATAGATTGTTGTGGGTTAAAGAGTTTTTCTAATTAAAGTGACAATTTTGAAGTAGGGATTATTTTATTATTCAGAGTCGTCACTTGAAATTTGATTTTGGGTGTTCCAAGTCACCTTTTATTTGAATCCCTATTCAAATAAAGATTTGACTCTTTTATTATTGGTCTGCGAAAATAAAGTCTGGATAAGGAATTTTATTGACCGGAAAGAAAGTGTAAGGCATTCCCCAAGTCCCGTGGTTCTCGCACGGTCGCTTTATTGACTACAACTTGGCTTGAGTTAATTTTGGATAAACTGTGATTTATTGGTTTCCATATTTTATCTATCCACTTTTAATTATTAAAATATGGAATTATCTTTGAAACGAATCACGTGTGTGAATCCGTTTTGTTTATTGTGCCAAAATTATGTCACGTGTATGTGTACACAATTAATAGCAATTTATTATATTAAGATTGTTTTGGCCAAAGTTGCGCGAACACATACTTCAGTTTTAATTTTGGAAATCATAATTATGCAACGCGAACGTATACATAATCGCGATAAACTAATTAAAAGCGCGCCTAAAGCACTCTATCGGTGTTCATTATTCTTCCTAAATTTTGAGATTATTGTAAGATCATGAATTATGGAATTACTTGTGGAAAAAATATATGATTTTAGATATTTGAATAAATAAACCATCGTATACCAATACCCTACAGTCCAACAATTGAAGCCCAAACTTATTAGGGTCCAAATCTTCCCAACTTTAAAGCAAGTTTGAATACTATATTTCCAGAAACATGATTAAGCATATAACATTTAAGGACTAATTCACATTATTATTTAAAAAGTCTAAAGGCAAATGAATAAAATCACATAAAATAAGATAAAAAGAATAGAGGAAAGAATAAACCTTTAATGCAAAATTTTCAATTAAATGAGTCTCCAAAAACAGGTACAATAACTCAGACGAACACCGAACAAGCATAAGCGAAGAAGAACATCAAAGCTAGTGAATGGAGCTCCAACGTAATCCTCGATCTTGACTATCGACTCCACCGTTTGGCGTGTAAAAAGGAATATTTTGAAGTATTTTGTTGGGTTTTTGGTGATGAATTACTGAATTTTTCGAAAGAAAGAATGACATGAGCAGAAATTCTCTTAGCGTAGAAAAGGAAAAATAATTTCTCTCAATTTCTCCTCTATTTTTTCTCTTCTATTTATAGAAAAAAATTCGAAATTTTTCAGATTTTGTTTTAATTTTTAAAATATTTTTTTAATAAAAAATTCTATCTTCCCATTTTTCTTCTTTAAAAAAAAAAGGATATTCTCCACATTCCTTTACTTTAGTAGCGTAGAGTAACGAAATGAAGAAGAGAAAGTGTAAGCAAAGATATATATATATATATATATATATATACACCAAAATAATACTCCCTCCGTTTCAATTTGTTCGACACACTTTCCTAATTATTCTGTTTAAAAAAGAATGACATATTTTTATGATTAGAATTCAATTTTAAACTTTTTATTTATCCATTTTATCCTTAGTGAGAAGCTTTTATAACTACACAAATATTATAACTCACAAAACTTTTACCCCTTAAGTTTTTAAGACCACAAATTTCAAATATCTCCTTATTTTTTCTTAAACTCTGTATCGAATCAAATTAGTTCATCTAAATTGAAAAGCATGGAGTAATATAGTATATAGAAACTACTTATAATAGGAAAAGAAAGTAAAACTAGTCCTAGAAAAAGCTACAGTCTACTAATTCACAGACTTGTATAAGGACTACAGTAATTAAGTTTGAGTTTAGGCTGCGTGCGTGCTACCTGACAAATTAATTAGACAAGACCTTCAAAATCCAAAATCACGCGCCTTAGTTATTTGTACAAACGTTTTTGTACTCTGTTATCTCCTACATTTTGCCTCTTTCAATTCCTATTCCACTTCTTCAGTTCCTAATTGCTTCATCTCTCTTCATTTTTTCTTTCCTTCTTTCACCATATCCTGCCTCTTCAGTTTCCTAAATTCTTCTTCAGTCCAAACATCTCTCTCTCAACTATAGGTGTCTTCTTTAATTTTCTTCTTTCACTCTAAACAAACAATGGCGGATGATGCAGGTTCCGGCTCCAGCTCTACGGACCAAGCACAAAATCAGCGAACAGCTCAAAAGAACAAGTCTAAACTTACTCCTTTTTCTAAAGTGTGGAGCGATGAAGACGAAGTATCCATACTTACAGGTATTATCAAGTTCCGTAAGGAAAAAGGACTTGATATACAAACAAATATGTTTGCATTCTATAATTACATTATAGATTCTCTTATGCTTCGAGCAACATTAACTCAGTTAAGAGAAAAAGTTAGAGCATTGAGGAAAAAATATGAGAAAAATGTTAGCGGTAAAAAGAGTCCAAAAACTCCACATGAGGTGGAGTTGTTCCAGTTGTCTCAAAAAATATGGATGGTTAATGCCAAAGAATCCGAACACCAAAAAGAGTTTGTAGGCGGGAAATCGGAAACCCCAAACACATCGGAACCCAGGCAGCCAGTAAAAAAGAACTTGCTGGAAAATTGGCTGTCGCAGCAACACATTCCAGAAATTGAACAGCCAATACAGGAAATAATACCGAAAATTGGGCTGGGTTCGCAAAATCTGCTAGCATTGCTAAGGCGTATAGCAGAAGATGTAGAACTTGTAGCAAATGCTATGTCACGTTCGCAAAGGCAAGTTGATGGAGAACGGTTGGATCTTTATTTTCTAAGCACGGATTTACTTGTGAAGTTTGGGAGAGTGGTGAAGGAGATCAAAGCGAAACCAGAAATGGTAAAATCTTGCTCGGTTTTCTCATTCATTTCCTATGATTCAATAGCAAATTTAATCATATTATTCTCATGCCTTATTTAGCATTTATAGAGTTTGCAATTTCTGTGTCTTATGTGAAACTAATTCTTATTCTTATTAACATTTCAAACTCGTCTTGTCTTTGTTTAAATATTTTGATTTTAAATGGTAAGCATCTATAGTTTTTTTTTTCTTTTTTTGGTAGGCTAAGCTGATTGTCGCTTTTTGTTGTACTTCTCATCTCAATGAGCTGTTTTAGTGTTACGACCCAAAATCTAACTAGTCGTGATGACACCTAACTCAACCAGCTAGGTAAGCCAACTTTCAATTATCCAATTCCAATAACAATTATTAAAGCAATTTAAGTGAATAAAGATCTTAATCTTATACATCTCCCAAGAACTGGTAGTACAAATCATGAGCTTCTAAGAATAGAGTATACAAGCGAAAATGAAATAAATACATAGTCTGTTTGAATAATACATAAACAGAGCTTTTATAAATCTAAGGCTACCATGAACAAGAGGCAGCTACAACAGGAACGCATGTACATCTTCAAATCCCGCAACCATCGAGCACAGCAACAGCAACAGCAACAGCCAACATCTACACGCAAGGTGCACACGTGTAGTATCAGTACAACCGACCCCATGTAATGAGTAAGTAACAAACCTAACCTTAGGTGGAAAGCAGTGACGAGTTTTTACCAAGGTCGGGTCCAAAACCAATAGTGCACAACAACATCCAGAAAATAAATCTCATAACAAAAGAATTGAGGCAACACAATGAATAACTCAATAATAAAGTGCTCAGTTCGTTCACAGTTCCAGAAAAATAAATATTTTTCTTTTCAAATACAATAGTAAAACTCAATTATTTTCACTAAAATCACCAAAATATGAGTAAGTCTGAAAACTGTAATTTTCCCAAAATCCTTTCAATAATAAATGGGATGTTTCATTTTCTTTTCAAATAACCCGTATAAAACAATTGCATCACTATGCCCATCTGTCAACATGTATGAGAAATCATGAATGATGTGATACTGTACAACATGAGGAAAAAATCCATCTATATGCCTGTATGTCATGTGTGCATGTCAATGCGATGCAACTCAGTGATAAAATCATAAGCAGCCCTTTGAGCTTACCTCACAATCACTCGTAAACAGCCCCTCGGGCATACCTCACAATCACTCGTAAATAGCCCCCCGGGCATACCTCACAATCACTCGTAAACAACCTATCGGGCATACCTCACAATCACTCATGCCTCCCAGTCACTCATCACTCGGCACTCGGCACTCGCACTCAGTAGGTACATGCGCTCACTGGGGGTGTGTACAGATTCCGGAGGGGCTCCTTCAGCCCAAGCGCTATAATCTACACGGACAACTCACGTGCTATAATATCATATCAAAATCCGCACAGACAACTCACGTGCCATAATAATAAAGTATGCTGCAGGCGGGAAGCCCCGATCCACACTCATCCTCATAATCAGGCCCTCGGCCTCACTTAGTCATCAATCTCTCCAGTCTCTCGGGCTCACAATGTTATGAAAAATAGCCCAACAATAATGATATGATGCATCAACAATAAATAAGAGAGACTGAGGTATGATATGAAATGAATAAACATGACTGAGTGAACAATTACAATTTGAACATATTATTCAACCACAAAAATGACCCCAATGGGTACCAATAATAACAACATATGCCTAAGCATGATTTTTAATATGAGTCTCAGCTCAATTTTCTCTAACACATAGAGAATGTACGGATATCAACAGATTATTCAACTATACAATCTCATGGAATTTGACCAAATCACAATTCCTACGGTGCACGCCCACACGCCCATCACTTAGTATGTGCGTCACCTCCAAACAATTCACATAATACGTATAATCAGGGTTCATACCCTCAACTCCAAGATTAGAAGAGTTACTTACCTCAAACAAGCCGAATCCAATGTCGAGCAAGCTAAACAATGCTCCAGAAATCCCATTATGCGCGCATCAACTCCCGAATGGCTCGAATCTACCACAATTAATTTGATTCAGTCCACACATTTTATAGGAATTAATTCCATATCAAAATGCTAATATTTTCCACAAAACCCGAAATTACGCCTCAAAAATCACCCGTGGGGCCCACGTCTTGAAATCCGACGAAACTCACAAAATACGATAACCCATCCAATTACAAGTTCAACCATACAAATTTTACCAAAATCCGACACCAACTCGACCCTCAAATCTTCAATTAAAGTCTACGAAGATTTCTATCATTTTCAACCCAATTCTTACGCATTTGAACTTAACAATCTTTCCATAAACCTTATTGATATGTATAAATAATACTATTACACTCAAGAATCATACTCTTAATCACCCATCTTTACCCTATCTCAAAATTGAAGACTAGGGGTTAGAACCTTACCTCTTGGGTGAAGATCTTGTGATATTTCCTTGTTAGATTTCAAAGCTTGAATAAGATTTTGATGAACAAAGCATTTGAGCTTATTCCTCTCTCTAGAACACTCTCCCTTTTCTCTAAAAATGTCAGATTTTTGCTCCAAAATGAGTCCCAAAGCCTATTTATCAAAATGGGGTCGGGTTATGAAAATAGAAAAATTAACCCTCCGAAAGCAGGTCTGCGGTCGCATAATGGACCACAGAATGGGTATGCGGACTGCAAAATTGATCGCAAAATCGGTGCCCAGAACTGGGCTCTTCTGGTCCATTCTGCGACCAGTTTGCGGTCGCAGAAGCAGTTTTGCGATCGCATAATTGGTCGCAGAATTGCATTTTTCCAGTCTTTGGTAATTTGGTCATAACTTCTTGTAGGAATGTCCAAATGATGAACGGTTTGAAGCGTTAGAAATTAGACTCAAAGAGCTTTAATTTGATAGGTAATTCACCATATAACACTTCGTGACCTTAGAGTTATACTCATTTGAAGTTAGGTCTTATGCGAACTCACTTGACTTTAGTCTATTATGAAATTTCCAACTTCTACATTCGATTCCGAAACCTATCGAATCAAGTCCGATTGACTTCAAATTTTGCACACAAGTCATAAATGACATAACGGACATATTTCAATTTCAGAATTGGATTCCGACCTCGATATCAAAAAGTCAACCCCGGTCAAACTTTTCAAAAATTCAACTTTCGGCATTTCAAGCCTAATTCCACTACGGACTTCCAAATAATTTTCCGGACACGCTCCTAAGTCCAAAATAACCATACGGAGCTATTGAAATCATCAGAATTAAATTCCGAGGTCGTTTACATATTAGGCGACATCCGGTCACTATTTTAACTTAAGCTTTAAACCTTGGAACTAAGTGTTCCAATTCATTCCAAAACCTCATCGGACCCGAACCAATTGCCCCAAGCAAGTCACACAACAAGTGTAATACCCAATTTGAGCAGTAAATGGGGAAACGGGGTTGTAATACTCAAAACAACCGGTCGGGTCGTTACATTTAAGTCCTCTCTTTTTAAATAAAATTTAAAAATCTCGGTGACTTCTATGATCTTTGACCGTGTTTGAATTATATTTCAGAGACACTCTTCTGAACTACTTGAACAAGAGATATTAAAAGCCTACTTGGAAGCAAAGATAGAGCACGCACAATTAGTTTCAAATGCCTATAATACTTTCATTCAGGTAACCATTTTATCTCATTTGGTTCAACAGTATCCTGAGTTTCAATTAATTTCCCTTTTTTTTGTTTTGTTTTGTTGTGTGTGTGTGTGTTTTTTGCAAGGCTGATGTTGCTGTAGCTGCTCCGACCAAACCCATGAAGAAAGGTTTGATCTTTTGCCTCTTTTTGTTTGTGGATTTTAAGGTTTTGTTCTATTTGCTTTGTTTGTATACGGATCTTAGAGTTCATGTTGTATGAGCACAAAAATACTTTTTTCATGTACCCTTTTACCATAGGAAATTCAAAGGATTGTTTTTTGCTGGTTCTTGGTAGAGGAGGAGATATTTGGTTGGCAGTGTGACTAATTCGTGTGTGTTTACAGGGAAGAGAGAAGCTGAGAATGAAATTGAGAAGTTAGTGAGTACAAAGAAGCAAAAGAAACATTTGGCCGCAGCACAAGCTGCTGAGAAACAGAAGAGCGATGCAAAGGCTCAGAAGAAGAAGAAGAAACAAGAAACCAGTTCCTGTGACGATAGCTCTCAGCCAGAAGACGAGAAGGTAATACATGCACTGACTGTTTTCGTCTAGCCAAGTTATTGAGTGCAGAATTTTGATTTATATTGTATTGCGTAGTATTAGGGTAGGGTGTCTGTATTTCACCCCTTGGGGTGCGCCCCTTCCCCGGACCCTGCGTAAACGCGGATACTTTGTGTACCGGGCTGCTTTTTTTATTGTATTGTGTAGTATGTCTGTTGAATTCATCTAGATATGTAGTCATATAATTGATAATGTGGGGTCTCATTCTTAGTTCTTTTTATATATATGCAGCTTACTGAAACACTGACACCTCCTAAGAAAGTGACTCTTGCCAAGAATGGAAAATTAGCCAGCCGTTCGGATGATTCAGATTCTTCAGGCGAGGATGAAGTAGTATCTCTTAACTTAGCAGAATCTAGCATATTTTTGATATATTTTGGCCAGTGATGTTACTAACTCTGCTTCTGTTGGTGTATAGGCTCCTTCTAAGAAGGCTGTTGCAACTTCAAGTAAGAATGGTGTTGCTGCTAAGAAGAATGATGATTCGAGTGATGATTCGAGTTCTGAGGAAGATAGCAGTTCTGAAGCCAAGAAACCTCCTGCTAATGTCTCTGCTGCAGCTTCTAAGAAAGACGAGTCGAGTGATGAGTCTAGTTCTGAGGATGATAGCAGCAGCTCTGATGAGGAGGAGGATGTTGTTAAGAAGGCGCCTGCTACTGCCTCAAAAAAGGAAGAATCTAGTGACGAGTCCAGTGATGATGATGATGATGTAAGGGCATATGGAGTTGATGAAATTGGTGCTATATTGATATTTTAATAATGTTACTCCTTGATGCTGTAGTTGATTTTCTTTTTGACAGGAGCCTCCGTCTAAGGTAGTTTCTCAACCAACAAAAGCTCCTCAAGCCGTGAAAAAGAATAGTGACAGCTCCGAAGAAACCGACTCTGATGAAGATGATTCTAATTCGGACAAGGTTTGACCACTTGATATTTGATTTGTGTTATTTTTGTCCTCTTGCTATCGCATGAAATCCTTTATTTACTTAAGTGAGTATTTTACTTGCCTTTTGAGTATCTTCTCATATTTTGCTTGCATTTGCATGTTGTCTGATAATTTTCTTACTTTAGGGAAAGGCTGCTGCTGTATGTAAAAAGAAGGTAGGCTGGCAAAATCTTCATCTTCTACTTTTATTTTTTATTTACTTTGATAAGTCTTCATCATCTTTTTAATTGTATTTCATAATGTTCTACTTGGCAATATAATGAACATTTCCCTTTCGTTCGTGCAATTCAGAAATAAACATCTACGGTAATCAATGTTTTCTTAAAAAAGCTTATTTTTTTGTATAGGTGAAATGACATTACATCCCTTTACTTCTGATATATCATCTTCGACGATGAATCATTCTAACCAACACAAAAATCTATCTCCATTTCTTTGACTTGATGTTAGTAATTTGTTAGCCTCGGTTTACATTCTGTAGTTCATTGCTTTCCCCATCCTTTGCAGGTTCCTTCATCTGCAGGCGGTGATGATGAGAGTAGGGATGATACTTCTGAAGAAAGTGATGAAGAAGAGCCTCAAAAGAAAAAGATCAAGGTCTGGATATGTTTCATTCGTGATATTTTAACTTGTATTTCATTTTAGTTCATTGTCTAACAATTGTGTTTCACAGCCCTCTAGCACTCCAACTGTCTCAAATACTCGAAAGGAGAGTAGTTCTGAGGAAGATGTTCCTGCAGCCAAGATACCTCCTGCTAATGGCTCAGCTGCAGCTTCGAAGAAAGACGAGTCAAGTGATGAGTCTAGTTCTGAGGATGATAGCAGCGCAGAGGAGGAGGAGGATGCCATTAATAAGGCACATGCTGCTGCACCTAAAAATGGTACTGCCGCTACCTCTAAAAAGGAAGAACCCAGCGACGAGTCTAGTTCAGATGATGATGTAAGGGCATATGCTAAGTGATAAATGCAAATATTCCAACTTGTATTTCGTTTTAGTTCATCATTTCACAATTATGTTTCACAGCCCTCTAGCACTCCAGCTGTCTCAAAGAAGGAGAGTAGTTCTGAGGAATCTTCTGATGAAGACGAGTCCTCTGAAGAAGAAGAGGATGAAAAACCATCGAGAACTCCCAAGAAGGTAATATTTTCGTATCTTTTGGGTTGATCAGAATATTCCTTTTTGGCATAACTAGATGATCTGCATCTCTTCCAGCGGGTTTCATAATTAGTTACAACTTCGTTCTTACAATTGGTTGAGCTGCACTATTTATTATGTCTCGTTGCTTTACAAAATTATATTTGCGTTTTGTTTTTTTACTTAAAACTATGTTGTTCATAATGCAGTAAAAGACCCCTATTACTCCTAAAGCTCAAACTCCGGGATCAAAAATAATTTTTGTTGGAAATCTACCCAACTCGGTTGAGGATGGTTCTTTTGAGGGCTCATGTTGAATTTGTCACTGCACAGAAGGTAAGTTATTTTCTCCGTAACAAAGTTGTTAGTCTGATGCATGCTGCCAGATGAAGAAAAAAAAGAATCTTAAAGATGCTAAATCACCACCTGCATTTTCTTGAACCGATAAACAGCTAAGCTCTATCAACTAGTTTGGGTTATTTGTCCGTAAAAATATGGTGTATACGGTCGAAATAGATTTCGGCCTTCCTATGTTCGATTGAGTTCGAATGGTAAGCAACCGGAGTGAGATTTTGGGATGAGTTTCGAAGATGGTACAAACGAGCCTCGAGTTCCAAAGACTGATCGAGGAGTCGGCTCCATGACCAAATCGATCTGCAAGGCAACGTGAGGGTGGTCGGAAATGCGCTACACCCACCCCGAAGGTCGAACTCAAGCCAAAGTCGAGGGCTCGACTCAATAACGAGTTCGAGCCAGTATCGAGCTCGCAGACAAGAGCCGTTACAACCGCACTAAGGGAGAGAATCTTGGCGGGAATCGAGGAAGAGACAATTCATCATGGGTTCTCCATTATATATTTTTTTTTATTGTAAATAAAGTAGGATCCCTCTACTATAAAAGGGGGAATCCTTGTAAGCATAAGGCAATCTCACACTCTACAACAAAAGATCATTTCTCATATTGAAAGATACCCTTTTATGCTCGTTTTATTTATCTTATTCATTCTTCTTGCTCACTATTCTCATTCTCATAGTCAAGAACATAAATATTACTATTTCTCTATACAGTTTGTATCAAATTATATCACATATCTTTAGAACCATACTCAAATTTAACTTTATCCGATTTTTCGGGTAAACAGTTTGGCGCCCACCGTGGGGCTAAGGATAACAGTGATTGTTTGATATAAATCAGCAATACACACCAGTTTACAACTTTAAATCAACAATGGCTTTACCTATCGACCACGAAGCAGGCCTTTAAGATGAAACCAACAACTTGGTACCCGGGGCCAGAAGGCCACTTGATGATGGCACTGAAGCTCGAATCGAAGTACCTGAAATTCGAGCCGAAGTACCACTAGATGTCAATTCGCAAGTGGCTCTTGAGGCAAACCAACGTTCCGAACCGGAAAAAAGCATTCAGGGCGGTACTCAATCTGTAGCTCGAGACACCCATAACATGGAGGAAATCGGAGTCAGCTTACGTATGATCTTCGATATGTTACAAGCCCAACAAGTAGCGATAGCTCAATTGCAGAGCCAAACTCATATACAAAGCAGGCCAGATCCCAATCCGCTTCGAGAAATCACCCCCAGAACGGAGCCCGCCATAGTGAAGTCAAACGAGCAAGAATCGGGGACCACTCCCGAAATTACTAAATTGCTCGAGGAACTCACAAAACGAGTCAAAGCCAACGACAAGAGAGTGGAAACATACAATGCCAGGGTCGATCAGATCTCGGGAGCTCCACCAATGATAAAAGGGCTGGATTCGAAAAAATCCATACAAAAGCCTTTTCCCTCGAGTGCGGCCCCAAAACCAATCCCCAAAAAATTCCGTATGCCCGAAATTCCCAAATATAATGGTACGACCGATCCCAATGAATACGTCACCTCTTACACATGTACCATCACGGGTAACGATTTAGAGGACGATGAGATCGAATCTGTATTGTTGATAAAGTTCGGGGAGACCCTCTCGAAGGGAGCGATGATTTGGTATCACAATCTACTGCCGAATTCCATCGATTCTTTTGACATGTTAGCAGATTCGTTCGTAAAGGAACATGCTGGTGCCATAAAGGTTGCAACAAGGAAATCAGACCTCTTCAAAGTAAAGCAAAGGGGTAATGAAATGCTGAGGGAATTCGTATCCTGATTTCAAATGGAACGCATGGAATCGCCATCGGTCACAGACGATTGGGCCATCCAAGCTTTCACCCAAGGGTTGAACGAGCAAAGTTCAATAGCATCACGTCGGCTGAAGCAAAATTTGATCGAGTGTCCAGCAATAACTTGGGCGGATATGCACAACTGATATCAATCGAAATTTAGGGTCGAAGATGACCAGTTGGGAGCTCCGTCTGGATCCATGCATCAGAACAGGACAGCTATTAAAAACCAAAGGGAGATCGACAGAGAATAAAGGTCGAACAGAGACCGATATCAACCGTACGTCGCAGATCATATGAACAACGGTTCAACACGCAATACCGCTCGGAACAATCGAAGGAGTGATCGGGGGCAAAATTCTCGGGGGCTTATGAGCAAGAGTGGCTTTGATAAATATGCCGATCCTATGGAGGCACCTCGGCTATCGGAGTACAATTTCAGCGTCGATGCATCGGGCATTGTATCGGCGATCGGAAGAATCAAAGATACTAGGTGGCCCAGACCCATGCAAACCGACCCTTCCCAAAGGAACCCGAATTCGATGTGCAAGTATCATGGTACGCATGGCCACAGGACTGAGGAATGCAGACAATTGAGAGAAGAGGTAGCCCGCCTATTCAATGAGGGCCACCTTCGAGAGTTGCTTAGTGACCGAGCTAAGAATCACTTCAGAGAAAGGGACGCCGGCAAAAGAGATAAACAGGAGGAACCCCTGCATATCATTCACATGATCGTCGGTGGGATCGATATTCCACAGGAACCCGTTCTCAAATACGGCAAGATACCAGCCACAGGGGAAAAACGAACCCGAGGTTATGCACCCGAGGGCACTTTATCATTCAGAATCGAAGAAGTCGAAGGCATCTCTCACCCTCACAACGACGCTCTGGTAATTTCGATCCTATTAAATAAAATTCAAATTAAGCGCATCTTAGTGGATCCAGGTAGCTCTGCAAATATCATCCGATCTTGGGTAGTGGAGGAGCTCGATTTACAGAATCAAGTCGTGCCCGCAGCTCGGGTCTTAAACGGCTTCAATATGGCCAGTGAAACAACTAAAGGGGAAATTATCCTGCCCATAAATGTGGCTGGAACCGTCCAAAACACCAAGTTCCACGTAATCGAAGGCGATATGAGGTACAATGCCCTACTTGGAAGACCATGGATCCACAATATGAGGGCAGTAACTTCGACTCTATACCAAGTAATGAAATTTCATACGTCGGACGGCATGAAGTCAATGTACGGGGAGCAACATGCTGCGAAGGAGATGTTTGCGGTTGATGAGATAACATCAATACCAACGTCGTCAGCCTCGGAAAGGTCGAGCATAAAAACTAGGCGAGGAACCAAATAGCAATCACAGCAACCGGTCTCGACCGAATCGGTGAAACAGGAAATAGATGAAAACGAGAAAGAATTTCCGACACCTCGAGCTCTCATCGTCCCCGACGCCACCAAGTCGACGATCGAAGAACTGGAGCAGGTTATATTAATCGAACATCTGCCCGAGAAAAAGGTATACCTGGGTACGAGGTTGACCCCCGAACTCAGAGAAAAACTCATTCAATTTCTTATTAATAACATATATTGTTTTGCTTGGTCCCATTTAGACATGGCGGGGATCCCACCATCGATAACAACGCACCAGCTGAGCTTGGACCCTAGATTCAAACCGGTGAAGCAAAAATGAAGACCCCAATCCGAGGTGAAACACGCATTTGTAAGAAATGAGGTAACTAAACTTCTCAAAATAGGGTCAATTCGAGAAGTGAAATATCCCAAATGGTTGGCCAATGTGGTTGTAGTCCCTAAGAAAGGGAACAAACTTAGAATGTGTATAGATTATAAAGATCTAAACAAAGCATGCCCCAAAGATTCCTTTCCACTGCCTAGCATCGATCGCTTGATCGACGCCACGACCGGCTATGAGATCCTCACTTTTCTCGACGCCTACTTCGGGTATAATCAAATTAGCATGGACCCGGAGGACTAAGAAAAAACTTCGTTTGTCACTAAGTATGGAACCTATTGTTATAATATAATGTCGTTCGGGCTAAAAAATGCAGGGGCTACGTACCAACGCCTAGTGAATAAAATGTTCGAAGAACAAATAGGTAAATCAATGGAAGTTTACATTGATGACATGCTAGTTAAGTCCCTGCACGCAGAGGACCATTTGGCTCATTTGCAAGAAACGTTCAAAATTCTAAGGAAATGCAACATGAAGCTCAACCCCGAAAGATGTGCTTTCGGGGTCGGATCGGGAAAGTTTCTCGGCTTCATGGTGTCGGATAAGGGGATCGATATCAACCCCGACAAAATCAAAGCCACCGAAGACATCACCGTCGTGGATAGTGTGAAAGCAGTGCAAAGGCTGACCTAACGGATAGCTGCCTTAGGCCGATTCATTTCAAGGTCGTCAGATCGAAGCTACAGATTCTTCTCTCTACTCAGAAAGAAGAACGATTCCGCCTGGACCCCGGAATGCCAATAGGCACTAGAACAACTGAAGCGGTACCTATCGAGCCCACCATTACTTCACATTCCGAAGGCAGATGAGAAGCTTTACCTATACTTGGCAGTATCAGAAATCGTTGTGAGTGGTGTCCTAGTTTGAGAAGAGCAAGGTATGCAGTTTCCTGTTTATTATGTAAGTCGGACCTTAGGAGAGGCAGAGATTAGATACCCATACTTAGAGAAACTAGCGCTTGCATTGATAAACGCCTCTAGAAAGTTAAGACCATACTTTCAATGTCACCCCGTATGCGTTTTAACCACTTACCCACTTCAAAACATTTTGCACAAGCCCGAGCTATCGGGCCGACTGGCCAAATGGGCCGTCGAGCTCGGTGGGTACGATATTGAATATCAGCCTCGGACGGCCATCAAGTCCCAAATTCTAGCCGACTTCGTGGCCGACTTCACAACAACCCTTGTACCCGAAGTTGAAAAGGAACTCTTGTTAAAATTAGGTACATCGACGGGGGTTTGGACCCTCTACAAGGATGGTGCTTCAAATGTGAAGGGTTCCGGGCTTGGCATCGTACTAAAACCTCCCACATGTGGCATTATTAGGCAATCCATCAAAACTACTAGATTAACTAACAATGAGGCCGAGTACGAGGCCATGATTGCAGGTCTCGAGCTAGTTAAAAGCTTGGGAGCAGAAGTCATCGAAGCCAAATGTGACTCTTTGTTAGTAGTAAACCAAGTGAACAAAACTTTCGAGGTTCGAGAAGAAAGGATGCAGAGGTATTAGGACAAACTACAGATAACTCTACACCGTTTCAAAGAATGGACCCTACAACATGTACCTCGAGAACAAAATAGTGAGGTCGACGCACTCGCAAATTTGGGGTCATCGGTCGAAGAGGATAAGATCGACTCGGGACTGTCGTTCGACTCTCGAAATCTATAATCGAGGATAGGAACGCCGAAATAAATTCCACAAGCTTAACCTGGAATTAGAGGAACAAGTACATTGAATACTTAAAAAATGGAAAACTCCCATCAGACTCTAAAGAATCTAGAGTTCTACGAACCAAAGCTGCTCGATTCACGTTGGTTGAAGATGGAACGTTGTACAGAAGGACGTTCGACGGACCACTGGCAGTGTGCTTAGGGCCAGGGGACACCGATTATATTTTACGGGAGGTCCATGAAGGCACTTGTGGAAACCACTCCGGCGCCGAATCACTAATTCGCAAAATCATCAGAGCAGGATACTACTGGGATAGCATGGAAAAGGGCACTAAGGAGTTCGTTCGAAGATGCGATAAATGTAGTTTGCACAATGATCCATCAACCAGGAGAGCAGCTTCATTCAGTTATCTCTCCATGGCCATTTATGAAATGGGGAATGGATATCGTCGGCCCTCTACCATCGGCCCCAGGTAAAGCTAAATTCATTTTGTTTATGACTGACTATTTCACTAAATGGGTTGAAGCACAGGCGTTCGAAAAGGTAAGAGAGAAAGAGGTTATAGATTTCATCTGGGATCACATCGTGTGTAGATTTGGTATACCAGCAGAAATAGCATGTGACAATGGTAAGCAATTTATCGGCGGTAAAGTGACAAAAAATTTCTCAAAGACCATAAAATAAAAAGGATACTATCAACACCATATCATCCTAGTGGGAATGGATAGGCCGAATTAACGAACAAAACTATCATCCAAAACATGATTGAACGAAGCTAAAGGAAAGTGGAGAGAAATTTTGCCCGAAGTCCTTTAGGCATATCGGACAACATCTAAATCCAGTACAAGAGCAACTCCATTTTCCCTAGTATATGGCTCCGAAGCCTTAATTCCGGTCGAAGTCGGGGAGCCAAGTGCAAGGTTTCTACATGCATCGAACTACGAGGCAATGAATACTAGCCTCGAATTATTAGACGAAAAACGAGAAGCGACACTGGTTTGAATGGCTGCACAAAAACAACGAATCGAGAGGTACTACAACAGAAGAACCAATCTCTGCAATTTCAAGACCGGGGACTTGGTCCTAAGGAAGGTCACTGTCAACACTCGAGATCCTAATGAAGGGAAGCTCGGCCCAAATTGGGAAGGACCCTATCGAGTCCTCGATATAGTCGGGAAAGGGTCTTATAAACTTGGGGAAATGGATGGAAAACCACTACCAAACAATTGGAACATATCGCTTCTCAAACGATATTACTATTAAGGTATGATTTTCTCCTCTCTATCATCTATATACGTTCATTGGGCGAGGAATTTGACTAAAAACATCAAGACCTCCGGTTTCAAAGCACGCGTTGTACTCTTTTTCCCCTTAGTTCGGTTTTTATCCCAAATGGTTTTTTTCCGGCAAGGTTTTTAACAAGGAAACAATTATGTGCTACCCGAGGACAAAACCAGCAGTATTCGAGGCTCCTTCGTAATCAACCTCGAATACTGGGGGGGCTACCAATCGAGTAAATCAAGTTCGGCACAAGAAAGTTGTTTTCATATCTAATTCTTGTCGAACAGGGTCTTGATAGAGATAAGTGTAAGGGCCAAATGGTCAAAACGAACCATGCCCACGTAGTTTTGCTCGAACCCTGGCATAAGATACAAACACATGTATAATGACATAAAGGAGAGCTTCTAATTTCAGATATCTCACACTTTGAAAAGATTTTCCTGCTTCATGATTCAAACAGGATATTTCGAGTTCGAAACAATCACTCACTCAATTATTAAAGCCTAAGGGCTATCTTGCTTCAAGTTCGAGCAATCACTCACTCGATCATAAAAAGCCTATGGGCTAAGATATTTTGAGTTCGAGTTCGAAACAATCACTTACTCAATTATTTAAGCCTAAGGGCTATCCTACCTCGAGTTCGAGCAATCACTCACTCGATCATAAAAAGCCTACGGGCTAAGATATTTTGAGTTCGTGTTTGAAAAAATCACTCACTCAATTATTAAAGCCTAAGGGCTATCTTACTTCTAGTTCGAGCAATCACTCACTCGATCATAAAAGGTCTACGGACTAAGATATTTTGAGTTCGAGTTCGAAACAATCTCTCACTCGGCTATAAAAGCTAAGAAGACCTAATTCGATGGAATCGCATATAAAAGCATTCGCAAGGCATGAACGAAAGCTTCACAAGGCAAGAAAGACGAAACAAGTCAGTAAAAGAAAAAGATATATGTATAAATATACAAAGATTATTTACATGAATAAAAGCGACATAAAAGCTAAGGGCTAAGTTGTTGGGTTGTCATCAAGAGCGGTCTCTTCTCCACCGGGCTCCCCTTCGTCATCGGACCCACCCTTGCTATCGTCATCATCATCGCCATCGGAAACTAAGGCTTCAGCATCAGCTTCGAGTTCTTTGGACTTTTTTATCTCTTCGGCAAGATCGAAACCTCGAGCGTGTATCTCCTCAAGGGTCTCCCTCCGAGATCGACACTTAGCAAGTTCGGCAACCCAATGTGCTCAAGTGTCGGCAGCATCCGCTGCCTTTCTTGCCTCCGTTTGAGCAGCCTCGGCATCGGCCCGATAAACAGCAATAGACTTGTCTGCCATGACTTTCGATGATTCGACCTCCGCCTTGGCCTCAGCAAGCCTTGCTTCAAGCTCCCCGATCCTCTTAGCCTGAGCCGAGCCTTTTTGCTTAACGTTTCGAAGCTGAACATCGGCCGATAATAATTTGGCCAAGATAGTTTCCTTTTCTGCAGCCAGACGGTCGATAGTCTCCTTCCACCGATCATATTCGGCTTTGATTTGATCAACTTCTTCCCGAAGCAATCCAATCTTTTCCACTTTTTGCTGCAGCTGAGATAACGAAGGGTCAGCTTCCACAGTTTGATCAAACCCATACTCTAACAGAACAAGGCTCACCTGCTTATCTAGTTCGGCCTCTTCCTCTCGAGCCTTAGCCAAATCTTCTTGGAGGTCCTTTATAACCTCATCCTTTTGGCCGCAGAGAAGCCTCAAAGCATCTCTCTCCCCCGAGACTTTCTGAAGCTCGATCTCACACTGGCTGAGGTCAGCTCGAAACTTGCTAATGGCCTACACAGAAGGAAAAAAAAACACTAGTCATGTTTAGAAAAGAACGAAGAAACCAAGCTTAGTAAAGTCATTACCCGAGAAATGAAACGTTGGGCCTCTTCTAGGAAAAAAGAAGCGTTATCGATATCGGAGGCATCATCGACTCCAACGAAGCAATCCCGAAAAGGATCCCCTGCACTAGAGCCTCTGCCCATATCGGGGGTCTTCAATTCTCAAGCTTCTTTTAGTGCCTCCTCAGAGAAGGTCGGAAGAGAAGGCAAACGACCCACTATCATGGTACCGAGCGAATCGCTCGGGGCACTCTTATCGAGGATCGGGGTATTGAAACCGGCCCCGACCGGTGTGGCTATCATCGGCTCAGAAGATCTGGTGATCTCGATAGCTTTTGCAGATCGAACCACCAAAGCCGAAGCATTTTCTTCTTCTTCTTCTTCCCTCAGTCGTTGGACCGAGTCCATCAAAAGAGCGATTGCTTTCCTCTTCACTCTTCGAATTTTGGGCTTGGGTTCCTTAGACTGAGAGGCAGCCTTTCGCTTTTTATCTTTCCCCGGTTTCGGGACCGGGGACTTGGTTCTTTCCTCACCACTCGGAGGCCTCAAAACGGCATCCTTGGTTACGCCTGCATGAAAGAAAGTCAGTAACGAATGGAGCATAAAAAGTGTTTCGAAAAACATAAGAAGAGACCCTTACCGTGATTCTTGGCCTCCCACCTGCCTTTCGCCAAATCACGCCAAGCGCGTTTGGCATAAGAGGAAGTCGAGGCTAACTTCCGAACCCAATCCTAGAGGTCGGGCACCGCTTGTGGCATCCAAGGGGCGGCTGTATATCGGAGGAAGATATCAGGTAAAATCAAAGAAAGATACAAAAAGCAACGCCTTATGAAAATCACTTACGGTCGAAATTCCACTCCTCGGGGAACGGCAGCTTCTCTTCCGGGATAAGGTCACGGGTCCTCACCGAATATAGCAGCCCATCCAACCCTGATCCTTGTCTTCGTCGATGCTCGACATTAAAGCTTTCGATGCCCGACGATGGAGCATGATTAGACCTCGAAAGATTTGAGGCCGATATAATCATATAAGGTGATTTAGGGTAAAATCCAGCCCCCCGGCCTTGTTAGAGAAGAAGCGAAGTAAGATTACTATGCGCCATAGAGAAGGATGAATTTGACCGATGGTGTCCTGATATCTTTTGAAAAAATCGATGATCATTGGGTCGACGGGACCCAACGTGAAAGGGTAAGTATAAACATTTAAAAACCCCTTCACATGAGTGGTAATGCTCTCTTCGGAAGAGGGGATTTGCAACATAACCTCGGGACCCCAGTTGCAGTCTTTCCTCACAGCCTCGAGATGGCCCACTGTTATCGAGCACATGTACATCGACACATGCTCACATCGGCCCGGAACCGACGAAGGATTTTCGACTTTAAAATAGATTTTCAAAGTGCACGGGCCGGGAACATACTCGTAGGGAGGCGGCTCCACCGGCGCCTTGTCGCCGGACGGCCGTGATGAGGAAGCTTTCTCCTTTTGAGGCACAGCTTTCGAAGTTTTGGCCATTGATATGAGAGAAAGAAAGGCAAAGCAAGATGAAAAGTTGATGATGCCAAACGCTGGTGTAGATGGCTCTGCGAGCGGCGAAATAAAGAGAGAGAGAGTAAGAAAATTTGGAAGAGTGAAGACGTAAAAGTGGTAAATGTTAGATGGAGGGGTTATTTATAGGCTTACATTGTGGCGGTCCAGTATCAGTTGTGGCTGACCACTGTCCGACATGCATTAAATACCTTGAAAGACTAAATCGATGGGAAAGCTATCACATACGTCATGATCAAGCCCTGTGAAAACGTCAGCTTATAACTCAATCGAACCGTCGAAAATCATATTGATTCTCACCACATCCTTCTTGAGAAACGAGGGGACTATCTATATATGGTCGAAATAGATTTCGGCCTTCCTACGTTCGATCGAGTTCGAATGGTAAGCAACCGGAGTAGGATTTTGGGATGAGTTCTGAAGACAGTACAAACGAGCCTCGAGTTCCAAAGACTGATCGAGGAGTCGGCTCGATACTATTATCGAGCCCATGACCAAATCGATCCGCAAGGCAACGTGAGGGTGGGGGGAAATGCGCTACACCCACCTCGAAGGTCGAATTCAAGCCAAAGCCGAGGGCTCGACCCAATAACGAGTTTGAGCCAGTATCGAGCTCGCAGACAAGAGCCGTTACAACCGCACTACGGGAGAGAATCTTGGCGGGAATCGAGTAAGAGTCAATTCATTATGAGTTCTCCACTATATATTTTTTTATTGTAAGTAAAGTAGGATCCCTCTACTATAAAAGGGGGAATCCTTGTAAGCATAGGGCATTCTCACACTCTGTAACAATAGATCATTTCTCATATTGAAAGATATCCCCTTGTGCTCGTTTTACTTTATCATATTCATTCTTCTTGCTTACTATTCTCATTCTCATAGTCAAGAACATAGATATTACTATTTCTCTATATGGTTTGTATTAAATTATATCACATATCTTTAGAACCATACTCAAATTTAACTTTATCCGATTTTTCGGGTAAACACATGGATAATTGCATTCTATTAATTGATGCAATTTGGTTCTTCGCTTGTATTTTGTTTTTGCATTCAGTTCTAGCAAATTCTGTTCACTTTGTTAGTTTTACTTTGTTGCTCTTGATGTTTCTCTGAACGAGTGTACGATGATGTGATTATCTACTTGTACGGATAATATGCAATGTTGCTTCTTGATGCCCGATAGTTACTCAGTTTTGCTACTGATATCTTATTATACATGATCCATCTGAAAGTTCAAAATATATTCTTCCAGAGTGTTATACTCGCTTATTTTTCTCCTTTTGGTTTTCTGGCCCATCTTGTAGGATCTTGGTGATGCAGCGTGATTGCTATTAATGGCTAAAGCTTACGGGTTGTTCAGGATATGACAAACTAATGTTGTTGTTTTTGTGTTCTTGAAAGCAATAACAACTAGCTTTTTTGGATGTGGTGTCTAGTAGCATACTATATCTGTTTATATTTTTACAGACTTATTTTTATGACTCAAGACTGGCTCTTGGATGCTTGTTTTTGTAGATGACATGGGTTTCATACTGAACTTTACAGGCCTATGTTATCTTATATATGAAAAGCTTGTTCTAACTGAAGTTATATATGAACACCTTTTTGACAATATTTTGTAAAGTTTTCAGCTTCACCCTCAACTTTCATCGATACATCTTTTTTCCCATTATCTAGTTTTCTAGCACTCGAATAATATAAGATCACATAAGTATGACTTCTGCCTCTCCAATTTCTCATAGCTCGCACCTCGTCATTCGTCAACACCCTTCAGGTCAGCCAATCTATTGCTATCAACATAAGGCTTCAATTCCTCATCAAGATCCCAATTTTGTGGGTTCCCCATATTGATTGTTTTTCAAAGCAGTCATCATCTCACCTACAATAATACTCAAGGGCCTGAGATTGTTTAAATGGGCAAAAAGGAGACAACTAATTCTGGACCATTTTTCATCCCTTTGCTTTCCTTTTGGAGGTAAGAATTTGCGTGACAGACCCGCTGAGCCTGATATTCAAACTTTTTCCCCGTTTTTAAAAGTTGTTTAAATATAGGCTTCTTGATGGGAAAAAACCCCTTTCTTGGTAAAAGAAAGAAAGAAAATAAAAGCTATATAAAAGAAGACAAAGAGAAAAAGAGAAGAAAGAAAACGTGGAAAAATTTTTGGGCAGCCTCTCTCACCCCACCAAGTCAAAATTGGCTGGCTGCAAATTTGAAAGAAGATTTCGGTTAGCGATTTGCAGTGCCGTCTTCTTCGTATTCACGTTCACTGAAAAATTTCTTTCAGCAGACGTTCTGCCCATAAATAGGCATCCCCTCCTTTAGTTGTAAATCATCCCTCAACTTCTTCTTTCTCTTCAATTAATAAAGAGTTATTCTTTGTGTGACCGTCGATTAAGCAAAAATTGTCGAACCACGTAAATCTTGTGCAATTGATTGCTTTTCTCTTTTGAATATTTTTCCCTTCTATTAGCCTGACACGCCTCCTAACAACTGGTATCAGAGCACAGACAGTGTAATTCTGGTAGAAAGGTATGATATTGGTGCATGTACTATTCACAAGAATAGTGTGGCACTATTAATCATCATTACTAACATTATTCACAATAGTAAAGTACTATTCATTCATAATGATAGTTCTGTTCACCAATAGTGATTTTTATCTATCTGTTGGGATATTTTTTTCTTACACGGAATAGTATTCATTGTTACTATTCACAGGCACTATTCACATTTTTTTTTTGTGAAAAATGGCATCGGAAGAAGGGAAGGTTAAGATTGACAAGTTCAATGGCAAAGATTTTGGATTCTGGAAAATACAAATAGAGGATTATTTGTACCCGAAAAAATTACACTTACCTCTGACCGAGGTCAAACCAGAGAATATGGCCAAAGCGAATTGGGATCTATTAGATCGCCACGCTCTTGGTGTAATTCGTTTGACGCTAACACGAAATGTGGCATTTAACATCATTAACGAGAAGACCACTACAGGCCTGATGAAGGCGCTATCAAATACTTACGAGAAGCCATTTGCTTCAAATAAAGTCTATTTGATGAGTCGATTGTTCAACTTAAAGATGACACAAGGTGGATCTGTCACGGAACATATCAATGAGTTTAATATAATATTAACTCGGTTGAGTTCTGTTAATATAACATTTGATGATGAAGTCACGGCATTGATTCTACTAGCATCTCTACCGGAGAGCTGGTCTGCAACGGTAACTGTAGTTAGCAGTTCATCGGGAAGTACCAAACTCAAATTGAATGATATTAGAGACTTAGTTCTGACCGAAGATATTCGCCGAAGAGAATTAAGTGATTCCCCAAGATTTGCTTTTAATACTGAAAGCAGTGGGAGGAGCAACCAAAGAGGACAAAGTCATGGTCGTGGCAGATCAAAGTCAAGGAGAAGAGGGCAATCCAAAAATCCAAGGACATTTATCACGACCCAAAATCCCACCACAGGCGTCGTGATGGCACCTACTCTCTAAGACTAGGTAAGCCGATTTCAATTATATTTTTAAGCCATTTTTGGTTTTTGAATTAAATAAGTAATCAAAACTAACAGCAAAATAAATATGAATATACAACCTCCCAAGACTGGTAGTACTGAGTCACGAACTCTAACCGAATACATGGAATGATCACGAGGACCGAATATACAATACTGTTTGATTAAAAATTAACAGTACAATGAAATAAAAAGACTCCAAGGGACTGCGACGACCAAGCATCTCTACCTTGAATCCTTAAGATCCCGCTTTAGCTCTGCTCAAGTCTGATATCTCCAATACATGGCTCTGCACAAAAATATACAGAAGTGTAGTATGAGTATACCACGGTCGATACCCAATAAGTATCAAGACTAACCTCAGTGGAGTAGAGACGAGGTACAGTCAAGACACTCACTAGTCTAATAGCCGGTGCAATATGATATACAAAATAATAGGAAACAGATAACAATAAGGGCAACATGAAACAACTAGTGATATGTACAACAAGACAACAAGAACACCATTAATATCGCGCAACAATTAATAATTATAATTATACCCAATTAAATCAAATCCTTCAAATAAATGTCTTTCAAATATAAATTCTTCAAGTAAACATTTTTCAAATATACTTCCTTTAAATAAATTTCTCTCAAATATATTTTCTTTAAATAAATATCTTGCGAATGTAATCCTTTCCAATAAATCTTTTTGCATAAAAATCCTTCCAATTAAATATTTTGAATATAATTCTTTCAATTAAAAAGTTACCATGTGACACTTCATTTCATAATCATTCAATCACTGAGTCTCAGCCCATTTTTATATTTTTTCATAAATACGGGTCTCGGCCCATTTTTTATATTTTCACGGTACTTCTTGCCCATAATTAAATCATCATATTTTCCCATCACCTCGTGCCCTCATTTCATATCACAACTGCACGGACAATTCACGTGCCAAGTATCACTATCATTTACTCACGGCACCTCGTGCCCACATTTTATTTTATAATCCGCCTGGCATAGCCACATGCTCCCAATTTCAACATAAATCAGATTATTTTCAATTTACCAACAACAAGATAAATTGCACAAGTTATAAAAATAAACACAAGGAAACTCACAACATCACATAAAAATCACCAATGCAACCACTCCTCATCATCACATACCATCCTTGACAATAACTACCCTTATATCTCCTATAGCCACCCATATCCCTCCGCTCTGACAATACCAATAGCCACCATTATCGCTCATATTGCCACCCTTATCGCTCATATAGTTGCCCTTATCGCTCCACCCAGACAATTTTCCAACAAACACAAGAACAGTGAAATGCCACCCTTATACCCACATAATATCAACGGTGAAATGCCACCCTTATCTCCTCAAAATAATAACTCACACAACACAACAATTTACACGAGAAATTATCACGACAACATAACAAAAATTAATTCATTTTACAATTTGCCAATGGCCACAACCAAAGTTCCAAAGATACAATCAAGTCAATTAATTTCACAATAAATAGCCGAAGGCTCCACACAATGTGTATAACACCCCAAAAATAATCAACAGAGATAGAAATTACTCAGCATAAAGCAAAGCCTTCATTAATCCAAATTCTCAATAATTATATAAACACCTCTTCTTAAGCTCATTTAATTAATTATTTGCAGAGGGAAAATCCATAATGAAATTAAATTTCAATAATTATCAAACCAACAAATTCACGGAGTTACACAAATAATCAAGTAACAATCACATCAAATTATCATATAACAACAGATTTAACAACAAGGATTTAGGCACGACAAATAGATGATTAAATATATGCCAATAATTATCCAATTTACTACACAATATGCCTAAGACTTTATCTCAATGAATTTTGCACATATAAGCCCGAGTACGTAATCGTCACCTCGCGTACACGGCTTTTCACATTTCACAAATGGCACATAAGACTCGATGCCTAAGGGGTAATTCCCCCACTCGAGGTTAGGCAAGACACTTACCTTTTTGAAGTTAGGCCGATATTCCAAAATAGGCTTCTTGCTTGAATTGACCTCCGGATAGCTCAAATCTATCCAAATTAATTGTATAACTTCATTAAAATTCATCAAAAATAATTCCGGATAATAATACGTCGACTTAAAAATTTATTTCAAAAAGTCAACAAAAGTCAACACGGGGCGCGCGCCTCTCGGAACCCGACATACTTTTCATGAAATCCGAACACCCATTCCGATACGAGTTCAAACATACCAATTTTATCTAATTCCAATAACAACTCAACCTCCAAATCTTAAATTTTCGTTTTTGGAAGGTTTTACAAAAATCTTGATTTTCCTCCATTTAAATCCGAATTAAATGATGGATACAAAGGCATAATTATGGAAATTAATCAAAACTGGATAAGAATCACTTACCCCAAACCCACACGCAAGAATCTCTCCAAAAATCACTTTCTACCGAGCTCCCAATTTGATTTTTGTGTTATGAACTCAAACCCCCATTTTTGGGACTTTTAATTCTGCCCAGGCATCAAAGCATCGCGATTGCGGAAGAATGAATTCGATCGCGTAGAAGGAAAGTGGCTACTGCCCAAAAGGTGTTACGCGATCGCGGACAGATTCATGTGATCGCGAAGAAGGAAAATCTGGTGCCCACGAACTGAGCTACGTGAACGCGTAAAGAAGCAGGCGAACGCGAAATAGGGAAAGGCATACGTACGCGTTCGCAGACAGAAGAATACGAACGCATAGAGGAAATGATCACCATTCCCCAGCTCACAATTTCTACTACGCGAATGTGGAGCTGTGAACGCCAAGAAGGGAAAGGAAGACCTTCGCGATCGCGGATGGAGGCTCGTGAATGCATAGAACAAATAATTCCTCCTACACAATAACACTTCGCGAACGCGAAGGAGATGACACGGCCGTGATGAAGGAAACTAGATGACAGATTCAGCAGTTCAAAAATATAAGAAAATGGCCCGTAGCCCATCCGAAATACACTTGAGGCTCCCAGTACCCCGTCCAATCATACCAACCAGTCTCATAACATAACTCAAACTTGCTCAAGACCTCAAATCACATCAAACAATATCGAAATCATGAATCGCACCCCAATTCAAACTTAATGAACTTTGAAACTTCAACTTCTACAATCGATGCCAAAACCTATCAAATCATGTCCGATTGTCCTCAAATTTTGCACACAAGTCATAATTGACATTACGGACCTACTCCAACTTTCGAAATCGGATTCCGACCCCGATATCAAAAAGTCCACTTCCGGTCCAAATCTCCAAAAATTCGACTTTCGCCATTTCAAGCCTAAATCAGCTACAAACCTCGGATTCACAGTCCGGACGCGCTCCTAAGTCTAAAATCACCCAACAGAGCTAACGGAACCGACAGAACTCCATTCCGGAGTCGTCTTCACACAGTTACAACTACGGTCAAAATCGTAAGACTTAAGCTTCCGTTTTAGGAACCAAGTGTCCCAAATCACTCTGAATCATCCGGTAACTGAATTCAACCACACACGCAAGTCAATACACGTAATACGAAGCTGCTCAGGGCCTTATGCCACCGAACGGGACTTAAATTCTTGAAACAACAAGTCGGGTCGTTACATTCTCCACCTCTTAAACAAACGTTCGTCCTCGAACGTGCTAAGAATTATTCTGAGGTTACCAAATTGATGATTTTTACTTTTACACATATACTCACAGTTGATTCATTACTGCATTGGAGATAAGCCCAACAACACCATCTCATTTGAGATTATTTCTTTTATCCATATTTGTAAACTTTAAGATCAATTTCTTACACTCCAACATTTTTAAAAGGCCTAATTTTTACAACAACGCACGGTATTAGTCTCAACTGGCTATAGCAATTCGTGCCTACGCACACATCAACTTTTTTGGTAGTGTCGAAGTACTTCAAAAAAAATTTGGGTGTTTCATTCTTCCCCGCTTAGGATCATTCGCCCTCAAACACATAACATAATTTATCTCTTCTTTTGCACGTCTCAATCCCCCAAATTTTCACTAACTCCCAAATTTTTCAGAATTTTCGGCAAAGTCTCCCCTGTAATTGGGCCTATCCACCTGCCAGAGTAACATCAAAACAACTCCTAACAACACATCCACAATCCAACAAGGTACCACAATGTATACATCAATAACACTAATCTCAGCATTACAAGCACTGCATTATCATAATGATATCAGGACATGAAGCACATCATATGTATGCTCATCACCACATCTCTGGTCTTAAAAGTTGTCCATAATTAATTCCAGCATCATCAATTAACCTCATATTAACTACCACCTCATTTCGAATTTTCACAACACTGACAACAGAATGTGAGGCATGAAGACCTCATGATTACTTACTCAGATTAATGAGTCACATTTAACGCCACCTGGGCACTCATCTCATAGGCTAAAAGTCAATGTTTACAGCAAGAAAATGGCTGAATATGTACAGAAAATATACAAGAATTATCAAATAAGCCTAACAGGCATGACTACCTATTAATATTATTGTACAAATTAAATTTCACAAATGGAGAATTTTAAACTCATAAATATTTCACCACAAGTACCTCGTCCTTATATAACTTCCACCGTAGCTTGTAGCCCGGTTTAATCATTTCATATCATAAAAATAAATACGAGGATCTCGTCCTCAACTCCATATCACAAGTATTCTGCACATTGTGCCAACTGAAATGTCATTTTCCTTTCTTTTTTCTTTTCAATATATTTCATAAACAATTTTCACAACCCATAATGAACCCTCATACTGGTAGGGTATATAATTCATAAAAATTGGAATTAATTATTCCAAAACACTTTAAACCCACTGTAATGAATAATAAAAATTACTTTTGAACTTATAGCCCTCAATAGTGTACAAAAATAAAATGACAGACACGGGCTCACATCTTCAAATCTCCCAACAGGGATAAACATATAAGTGGGTCACAAAAATTACGAATCTCACCCATAAGCGGAGCATAATAGGAGGACTCACCTCAATATTCAGAACCGAATCAAATTAAGGGAAAATATTCTTTTATAACAAATCAGTATCGTACCGGTAACGACACCATCTGGTGTATCGGCCTCAGCCAAATCATAGCAATTATATCAACGGGTCGGGCCTCCACCTCTTAGGCGCCCTCCACCCGCTTATCCTCCACCTCTAGCTGACTGTGTACGTGGAGTATTAACTGGAATAAAGCTTGTAGCTTGAGTGCTCTGAAGAAATCCACCCCTCCCAAGTCTGGGACAATCTCTCATGATGTGCCTAGTATCACCACATTCATAACAACCCCTCTGAGGTCGCGGTTGCTCGTACTAAGTCTATGCCAGATAACTGAAATAATCATTATAGAAATCTCGTGTCGGTGGTGCATTGTAAGAACTTACTGGAGCACTCCGAGTAATCTGATATGCGGACTGAGCTGGCCGACTGATCGAGCCTCTGCTATAATGGGTCCTAGCTGAAGAGTAAAATCCACTGAACCCTCCAGATCTTCGAGAACCTTTGGCCTCCTTAGACTCTCTTTCCTCGCCTAAAACACCCTCCATCTTTCTCGCAATCTCCACTACTTGTTGAAATGGAGTATCAGTTTGCAATTCTCGAGCCATGCATATTTTAATATAATATTCGAGCCCCTCAATGAATCTGCAGACCCGCTCTCTGATTGTAGGAACCAAGATAGGTGCATGATAGGCTAACTCACTGAACCTGATAGCATATTCTGACACTATCATAGTGCCCTGACGCAACCATTCAAACTCTGTGCGCCACGCATCTCAGAGAGTCTGGGGAAGAAACTCTTTCAAGAACCTTTCCGAAAATTGAGCCTAAGTTGGTGGTGTTGCATTGGCTGGTCTACCTTATTCATAGATTTGCCACCACCGATACGATGCGCCTGACAGTTGAAATGTAGTAAAGGCAACTCCTCTCACTTTTACAATACCCATGGTGCGGAGAATACGGTGAGCTGGTGCTGGAAGAATAGGCTGCCGACCTTGCTGTACAGCCTTGCCCCGAAGCCTGGGGCAGAAACTCCGCACATGACTAAGATCCCCACACTCAAAACAACCTCTCGGTACGATGGACTACTGACCTAAAGTCTGACCCTGATGGCATGAATACCCACTAGAGGAACCCTGAATAGCTGGCGGATGATAAGAATTCTCTGGCATGGCACTGAAATAAAGTTGCACTGGAGTACCCCGAGGTGGCGGTGGTGCTGAATATGTGGGCCTGCTAAATTGACCCCTCACGAACTGACCCTTTCCCCCAGCCGGGACACCACTGAACCCTCCAGAATACCGGAACCGCTTATCCCGCTCCCTACCACGCTGACGTGCACCCTCGATCCTTCGAGCTATCTCTACAACTAGCTCGTAAGAAGTCCTCATCTCAACCTCTCGGGTCATAGTGGCCTGGCTAGCCCAGTGCAAACCTGCAACAAAACATCGCACCCTCTCTGCATCGGTTAGAAGTATCATAAGTGCATGGAGAGACAACTCAAAAAATCTCGCCTCATAGTCGGTCACCGACATCTGGCCCTGCTGGAGTTGCTCGAACTGAAATCGCAACTCTTCCCTCTGAGAGGGTGGAATATACTTGTCCAAGAAGAGGCGTGTGAACTAGTCCCAAGTTGTTACACCCTATATTTTTGTACGTAAAAATGCGTCGTAAGCAAACTAATGTAGGATCAAAAATGAGATAATATTTAAAAGTATATAAAGTAAGTTAATCATGTTACCTATGAGGTTACAAATATTGAAGATCATGAACAACAAGTACAAAGAGGGTTGGACAGTTCAGAAGCTAAAGCAATTGAATAAAACAATGTTTCGTCGAAAGTCGACAAGTTGGGAATGTTATAACATGTACCTTTGGGGTGAGACTAGGGTGATTAACATGATAAGGAGATTATGTTATGATTTATATTAGTCGTATGACATCCGTGTGTTATGTTTTAATGTCAAGCGAGTTGTGGAACAAAAGTCGATGAAAGTCATCACAAGTTACACTCATAAGTTTTACTGAAACTTTAGGTCAAATCTAACTGCAATTTTCTCCCAATATACTTAGAGTTATGAGGTGTTCCACCCATAAAATTAAAGATCTATAAGTCTATTTTCCAATTCATTAAACCGTTTGTCAATACGACATCGGAGTAGTGAGATATGGGCATTTTTGCGATACTGCGCAAGCTGCTAGGTGACAAGTAGGTGTGTCACCTACTTGCTTAAATGAAAGCCCAAAAATGGGCCATTTCGGGTCGTCCAAAGAGGCCTTTTAAAGGCCTATTTTCTTCATATATTAGACTTAAAATAGAGCATAATAACCAGACATAAGCTCTGCAAAGAATCCTCCCAAAAATTTCCCACAAACCCTAATTGATTTTCTCTCCCTTTCAAGTTCTAATTGGAGGTAAAACCTAGAGTTTGAAGAACCAAGATAGGAGCTGAGTTATCCAACAAATAAGGTGAGTTTACTGCTCTCTTTCATCCAGTTTTTCTTCTATAAATTCATGGTAAGTCGTTCTATACTTGTGAGAACTCACGGGACGGTGATCGGAAGCCGTGAGTTCGAGTTATTCACTTGTAGCGGACTGTTTTGTGGACTGTTTTGTGTTGCTGTTGAGCTGCGTGTTTTACTACTGTTTTGTGGAGTTTTGGAGGAGGAAGGGGGTGTAGAAACACCATATAAATGTAGGGTGGTTGGCTGGTCGTTCATCATAATATTTTCGGGTCGTTTGACACTACTACGGTGGTCGTTTTGTGTATGAAGAGATTGGGGTGTGTTGGGCTGTTTTGTAGCATTTGATGATGTATATAGGGCTGGAAAATGATGTATATATGTTGTCATTGTTCTGTTCTTGTATTGTTGGTGTTATCTTAAATTTGGAGGAAGTAAGGATTATAGGTGAGATGCTGCCCGTTTTAATACAAAATAAGTTTGTCGTTCGTTGTGCGATAGTTGTAACTTTCGTAACTTAACGATAGTATTATTATCATTCTTGTAGATTAAGGTGCGAAGAGGTGAGTTCAACTTGGTAATTGGAAAGATTGTGATAAGGTATGTTAAGGCTAAGCCTTCCTTCATTTTGGCATGATCTCGTAGCTACATGTGTTAGTAATGAGACAAAAAGAGAAGTTCATATTCATGAATTTATTCACACTATTCTAGTCTCATAAGTTACAATATTATTCCTTATCGAGATTCTATATTCAATTTAGTATTGTCTTCTTCCAGTCAAGAGAGCAGCAAGCCTATATATACAGTATTACAGTATTTTCATTACCATCGAGCTATAATCGATGGGCAGGCCCCTATTGGGCAACCTCTGATCAGATGAAAAGTTATATACCGAGCCTATTGTGGCCGAGCGCCTATGAGCGAGCCCAGCATGGTCGAGATACATAGCCTAGTATGGCCGAGCGCCTATGAGCGAGCCTACTACGGCAGAGCAGTTATATATACCGAGCCTTATAAGGCCGTACAATTATTTTACTTACTATATTGAAGGAGTTGAGTCAGTATCAACAGGTAAGTATATCTCCAGATCATCTTTGACTCCCAATTATTTTCAGTTATTATATTATCAGTTCAGTTTCAACTTTCAGTTATGTTATCGCCTTATATACTCGGTATATTATTTCGTACTGACGTCCCTTTTCCGGGGACGCTGCATTTCATGCATACAGGTTCAGATAGACAGACGAGTAGACCTCCTCAGTCGGTGTTTCCAGAGTTTAGCCTGATCGGTAAGCTCCACATCCTTCGGAGTTATCGGGTCTAAGTTTTTGTGTGCATCTTATGTATGTAATTATATATATAATATGGGTAGGTCGGGGCCCTGTTCCGATCACAATATATCTATCAGTAGAGGCTTGTAGACATATCCTGTTGGTTAGTGCAGTATGTTGGGTTTGTAGGCCTGGTATGTATAATTTGGTGGTTTGTCAGCTGTAGTAGCTATGACGGCCTTTTCAGCCTAGCTTTATATTGATGTTTAGTTAGCGCTAGTTTCCATTCAATCTTATATTTTGCTTCGTAAATTGTCTTGCAAGGTGGCCCCATGGCCAAAGTATGACATTATGTGTTCAGAGTCCCTTAGTCGCAATTTGGTACGCCAGGTTAGGTGAGGCACCAGGTGCTTGTATCGCTCCTAGGTTCGGGGCGTGACAAACTTGGTATCAGAGCAGTTCTGTCCTAGGGAGTCTACAAGCCGTGTCTAGTAGGGTCTTGTTTATAGATGTGTTGTGCACCACATTATATAAGCAGGGCACTACAGGGCATTTAGGAGTTGGTTACCCTTCTTTGAAATCTAAATCGTGCTACAGAACTGAGTTATAGGAAATTTGAATTAAACTTATGTGTTGGTGTTTGCATGCACAGATGACGGTGACTAGGAAGACTACGGCTAGCCAGAGGAGAGATACAGCAGTAGGTGAGGGGACCAGCAGGGTACCCCCAGTAGATGGGGCCCAGTCTGAGGCTCAAGGTGAGACCCTACTCAGCCATTACCGGCTCCTCCACTGACTACGGAGATTCCTAGGGAAACCGCACATCCAGTTCCCCCTCCACTTCCATCATATCAAGACTTGAGAAGTGCGGTGCATTTGTTGACACAGTTGGTAGCTACCCAGCAACAGGCTAGGGCATCAGCTAGTGCAGGAACTTTTGAGGGGTCTGGGAGTTCAAGGGTCCGAGAGTTTATTGCTTTGAGTCCCCCAGAGTTCACGGGGACAGATCAGAGGGAGGACCCGCAGGATTTCATAGATCAGCTTCACAGGATCTTTCATGTTATGCATGCCACGGAGAAAGAGGCAGTTGAGCTAGCAGCTTTTCGACTCCGAGATATAGCCATCCTTTGGTATGAGGGATGGGAGAGGTCCAGGGGACGTGATACACCTCCAGCTATTTGGGAGAATTTTTCAGATGCTTTCCTTGACCAGTACTTACCGCGGGAGATTCGACAGGCTCGAGTCGATCAGTTTCTAGCCCTCAAGCAGGGTAATATGAGTGTTCGAGAGTATAGTCTCCGTTTTGACTCATTGGCCAGATATGCACCATCCATAGTTGCTACTATGCGGGACAGGATTCACAGGTTTATAGCAGGGTTAGCCCCAGAGTTAACCGAGGCATGTGCCACCGCTGCATTGCAGGATAGTATGGATATCTCCCGGATTCAGGCATTCGCCCAGAATATAGAAAGGGGTAGGCGTCGGCAGCAGGGTACAGAGAGGGCTGAGCAAGGGCAACGTAAGAGGATGAGATTTCCCAGGTCTCAGGAGCAATCTCAGGGTAGTTATAGGACCCAGTACTTCGGACGGCCACCTAGGCCTCCGCCACCTCAGTTACAGGGTTACAGGTATGACCGCTATACTCAGTCAGGACCAGGTGAGAGCTCACGGGCGTCGGGTTTGCAGCGACAATGAGGATTTGCGCAGACATGGTCATTTCCTCCACGGTGTGACATCTGTGGTAGAGGACACTTGGGCCAATGCCGAGCAGGTTCTGATGCTTGTTATACATGTGGGCGTCTAGGGCATATGATGCGAGATTGCCCAAATAGAGATTCGGGGGGAATGGCACAACCAGCGAGTTCAGCAACAGGATCATCTATGTCTGTGCATCCTTCAGGGCGCGAGTCTCAATCTTCGGCTGGTAGAGGTCGGGGCAGAGGTAGAGGTTCCAGTTCAAGTGGTAATCAGAACCGTATCTATGCTTTAGCGGGTTGACAGGACCAGGAGTCTTCACCAGACATTGTGACAGGTATATTAACCATTTGCTCTCACGATGCTTATGCTTTGATAGACCCAGGATCAACTTTATCATATATTACCCCATTTGTCGCGAGGAAGTTTGGTATAGTGCCTGAAATACTAAGTGATCCTTTTGCAGTATCTACACCGGTCGGAGAATCGATTATTGCTAGACGGGTTTACCGAGGTTGTACGGTGACAATTTGTAGTCGTCAGACCTCAGCTGACCTAGTTGAGCTAGAGATGATGGATTTTGATGCTATCATGGGCATGAACTGGTTGGCAGCTTGCTATGCCACAGTTGATTGCCGAGCAAAGGCAGTCAGATTTCATTTTTCGGGTGAGCCAGTCCTTGAATGGGTAGGTAATACAGCAACATCCAGAGGTAGGTTTATTTCCTATCTGAAGGCGAGGAAAATGATCGCAAAAGGGTGCATTTATCATATTGTGCGAGTTAGAGATGCAGATGCTGAGATACCTACACTTCAGTCTATTCCCGTATTCAAAGAGTATGCAGATGTGTTTCCAGATGAGCTTCCAGGTATTCCTCCAGAGCGAGAGATTGATTTTAGCATCGATTTACTTCCAGGAACTCAACCAATATCCATCCCTCCGTATAGAATGGCACCTGCTGAATTGAAGGAGTTGAAGGAGCAGTTAAAAGATTTGCTGGAGAAAGGTTACATCAGGCCCAGTACCTCACCTTGGGGTGCACCGGTACTATTTGTGCGGAAGAAAGACGGCTCGCTGAGGATGTGTATCGATTATAGGCAGCTGAACAAGGTAACTATTAAGAATAAGTATCCACTTCCAAGGATCGATGACTTGTTTGATCAGTTGCAGGGGGCTAGATGCTTTTCAAAGATAGATTTGAGGTCGGGGTACCACCAGGTCAGAGTTCGGGAAAAAGATATTCCAAAGACAGCCTTCAGGACCCGATATGGCCACTTCGAGTTCCTTGTCATGTCCTTCGGGTTGACTAATGCACCCGCCATATTTATGGACTTGATGAATAGCCTATTCCGGCCATTTTTAGATCTGTTCGTGATAGTATTTATTGATGATATTCTGGTTTATTCCCGTTCAGAGGATGAGCATGCGGACCACCTGCGAGCGGTACTCCAAACCCTCCGTGATCGTAAGTTGTATGCTAAGTTTTCTAAATGTGAGTTCTGGTTGAAGTCTGTAGCATTCTTGGGGCATATTGTATCAGATGAAGGGATAAAGGTAGACACTCAGAAGATTGAGGCCGTGAAATCTTGGCCTAGACCTACCACTCCGACAGAGGTTCGTAGCTTTCTAGGCTTAGCAGGATACTATCGGAGGTTCGTAGAGGGTTTTTCTTCCCTTTCGGCACCATTGACGAAGTTGACACAGAAAGAAACTAAGTTTCAATGGATAGAGGCTTGCGAGCGGAGTTTCCAAGAGCTTAAGAACAGGTTGACCTCAGCTCCAGTTCTAACACTTCAGAGGGTCTAGAGGGTTATGCCGTGTATTGTGATGCATCAGGTGTCGGGTTAGGATGTGTCCTGATGCAACATGGGAAGGTAATTGCGTATGCTTCAAGGCAGTTGAGGAAGCACGAGAGGAATTATCCGACCTACGACCTCGAGTTAGCTGCGGTTGTCCATGCACTTAAGATATGGCAGCATTATTTATATGGTGTTCATGTTGATGTATTTACTGATCATAAAAGCCTACAATATATCTTCAAGCAGAAAGAGTTGAATTTGCGACAGAGGCGATGGCTTGAGTTATTGAAAGATTACGATGTTAACATTCTCTACCATCCAGGGAAAGCTAATGTTGTAGCAGATGCCTTAAGTCGCCGATCTATGGGTAGCTTAGCACATGTAGAGCCCAAGAAAAGACAATTAGCTAGAGAGATTCATCAATTGTCTTCGTTGGGGGTTCGGTTAGTAGATTCTGAGGATGGTGGAGTTGTACTCCAAAACACTGCAAAATCATCCCTCATAGCTGAAGTCAAGGAAAGGCAGTATGAGGACCCAGAGTTGGTCGAGTTGAGAGAGCGAGTTCCGCAGCAGAAGAAGCCATTGTTAGAGCTCAAGGGAGATGGGGTTCTCAGATACAGGGGTCGTTCGTGTGTTCCAGATGTAGCAGGGCTACGAGACAGGATTATGTCAGAGGCACATTATTCATGGTATTCTATCCATCCTGGATCGACGAAGATGTATCATGACATTAAGGATGTGTACTGGTGGAACGATATGAAGAAGAACATTGCTGAGTTTGTCGCCCAATGTACTAGTTGCCAGCAAGTGAAGGTAGAGCACCAGAAGCCCGGAGGGCTAATGCAGACTATAGAGATCCCGACATGGAAATGGGAGGCGATAAACATGGACTTTATCACGGGTTTACCTCGTTCTAATCATAAGTTCGATTCCATATGGGTGATAGTCGATAGGCTCACGAAATCAGCTCACTTCCTACCGGTCAGATCTACATATACAGCAGAAGATTATGCAAAGTTATATATTAAGGAGATAGTGCGGCTACACGGAGTACCGGTTTCTATTATATCTGACCGTGGGGCTCAGTTTACAGCACATTTTTGGAGGTCATTTCAGAGAGGTCTAGGGACTCAGGTGAATCTCAGCATAGCTTTTCATCCACAGACTGATGGACAAGCCAAGCGCACAATTCAGACGCTCGAGGATATGTTACGAGTATGTGTGTTGGATTTTAAAAGAAGTTGGGATGAACATCTACCTCTTATCGAGTTTGCATATAATAACAGTTACCACTCCAGTATCCAGATGGCTCCATACGAGGCTTTGTATGGGCGTAAGTGCAGATCTCCTATAGGGTGGTTTGATGTTGGAGAATCTGGGTTACATGGGCCAGACCTGGTTCAACAGGCCATAGAGAAAGTAAAGCTTATCCGGGAGCGACTGTTGACAGCTCAGAGTCATCAGAAGTCATATTCTGACATGCGGCGACGAGACTTAGAGTTCAGGATTAATGACTGGGTATTCTTAAAGGTATCACCTATGAAGGGCGTGATGAGGTTTGGCAAGAAAGGCAAGCTTAGCCCACGGTATATTGGGCCTTATAGGATCATTCGGAGAGTGGGCCAAGTAGCTTATGAGTTAGAGTTGCCCTCAGAATTGGAGTCTGTCCATCCGGTTTTTCACGTATCTATGCTACGGAAGTGCATTGGCGATCCTACCCGAGTGGTGCCCACAGATGATGTACAGATTACAGAGGACTTGTCATACGAGGAAATTCCAGTTGCCATCCTAGACCGAAAAATTCGCAAGCTACGAAATAAGGAGGTAGCTTCTGTGAAGGTTTTATGGAGGAGCAAGAATGTAGAAGAGATGACGTGGGAATCGGAGGAAGAAATGAAGTCTAAATACCCCCACCTATTTCAAACTGAAGATATGGTTCGAGATGGGATGCTACAACATAGCTCTATGTAGGCTAGCAGGTCATCAGGTAAGCTTTTATTTTTCACTTTCAATATTTATGATTTACGGTCGGTGAGGCAAATTGCTGCTATTTATAAAGATTGGCCATGTGTGGCATGCATAGTATGTTTTCTGGCTGCGTGCAGGTTGGTTTTAACCTAGTGTACGAAGGATACTCTGGCAAAATTTTCCAAAGTCTCTAAGAGTAAACATTCGAGGACGAATGTTCCCAAGGGGGGAGTGATGTTACACCCTATATTTTTGTACGTAAAAATGCGTCGTAAGCAAACTAATGTAAGGACCAAAAATGAGATAATATTTAAAAGTATATAAAGTAAGTTAATCATGTTACCTATGAGGTTACAAATATTGAAGATCATGAACAACAAGTACAAAGAGGGTTGGACAGTTCAGAAGCTAAAGCAATTGAATAAAACAATGTTTCGTCGAAAGTCGACAAGTTGGGAATGTTATAATATGTACCTTTGGGGTGAGACTAGGGTGATTAACATGATAAGGAGATTATGTTATGATTTATATTAGTCGTATGACATCCGTGTGTTATGTTTTAATGTCAAGCGAGTTGTGGAACAAAAGTCGATGAAAGTCATCACAAGTTACACTCATAAGTTTTACTGAAACTTTAGGTCAAATCTAACTGCAATTTTCTCCCAATATACTTAGAGTTATGGGGTGTTCCACCCATCAAATTAAAGATCTATGAGTCTATTTTCCAATGCATTAAACCGTTTGTCAATACGACATCGGAGTAGTGAGATATGGGCATGTTTGCGATACTGCGCAAGCTGCTAGGTGACAAGTAGGTGTGTCACCTACTTGCTTAAATGAAAGCCCAAAAATGGGCCATTTCGGGTCGTCCAAAGAGGCCTTTTAAAGGCCTATTTTCTTCATATATTAGACTTAAAATAGAGCATAATAACCAGACATAAGCTCTGCAAAGAATCCTCCCAAAAATTTCCCACAAACCCTAATTGATTTTCTCTCCCTTTCAAGTTCTAATTGGAGGTAAAACCTAGAGTTTGAAGAACCAAGATAGGAGCTGAGTTATCCAACAAATAAGGTGAGTTTACTGCTCTCTTTCATCCAGTTTTTCTTCTATAAATTCATGGTAAGTCGTTCTATACTTGTGAGAACTCACGGGACGGTGATCGAAAGCCGTGAGTTCGAGTTATTCACTTGTAACGGACTGTTTTGTGGACTGTTTTGTGTTGCTGTTGAGCTGCGTGTTTTACTACTATTTTGTGGAGTTTTGGAGGAGGAAGGGGGTGTAGAAACACCATATAAATGTAGGGTGGTTGGCTGGTCGTTCGTCATAACATTTTCGGGTCGTTTGACACTACTACGGTGGTCGTTTTGTGTATGAAGAGATTGGGGTGTGTTGGGCTGTTTTGTAGTATTTGATGGTGTATATAGGGCTGGAAAATGATGTATATATGTTGTCATTGTTCTGTTCTTGTATTGTTGGTGTTATCTTGAATTTGGAGGAAGTAAGGATTATAGGTGAGATGCTGCCCGTTTTAATACAAAATAAGTTTGTCGTTCGTTGTGCGATAGTTGTAACTTTCGTAACTTAACGATAGTATTATTATCATTCTTGTAGATTAAGGTGCGAAGAGGTGAGTTCAACTTGGTGATTGGAAAGATTGTGATAAGGTATGTTAAGGCTAAGCCTTCCTTCATTTTGGCATGATCTCGTAGCTACATGTGTTAGTAATGAGACAAAAAGAGAAGTTCATATTCATGAATTTATTCACACTATTCTAGTCTCATAAGTTACAATATTATTCCTTATCGAGATTCTATATTCAATTTAGTATTGTCTTCTTCCAGTCAAGAGAGCAGCAAGCCTATATATATAGTATTACAGTATTTTCATTACCATCGAGCTATAATCGATGGGCAGGCCCCTATTGGGCAACCTCTGATCAGATGGAAAGTTATATACCGAGCCTACTGTGGCCGAGCGCCTATGAGCGAGCCCAGCATGGTCGAGATACATAGCCTAGTATGGCCGAGCGCCTATGAGCGAGCCTACTACGGCAGAGCAGTTATATATACCGAGCCTTATAAGGCCGTACAATTATTTTACTTACTATATTGAAGGAGTTGAGTCAGTATCAACAGGTAAGTATATCTCCAGATCATCTTTGACTCCCAATTATTTTCAGTTATTATATTATCAGTTCAGTTTCAACTTTCAGTTATGTTATCGCCTTATATACTCGGTACATTATTTCGTACTGACGTCCCTTTTCCGGGGACGCTGCATTTCATGCATGCAGGTTCAGATAGACAGACGAGTAGACCTCCTCAGTAGGTGTTTCCAGAGTTTAGCCTGATCGGTAAGCTCCACATCCTTCGGAGTTATCGGGTCTAAGTTTTTGTGTGCATCTTATGTATGTAATTATATATATAATATGGGTAGGTCGGGGCCCTGTTCCGATCACAATATATCTATCAGTAGAGGCTTGTAGACATATCCTGTTGGTTAGTGCAGTATGTTGGGTTTGTAGGCCTGGTATGTATAATTTGGTGGTTTGTCAGCTGTAGTAGCTATGACGGCCTTTTCAGCCTAGCTTTATATTGATGTTTAGTTAGCGCTAGTTTCCATTCAATTTTATATTTTGCTTCGCAAATTGTCTTGCAAGGTGGCCCCATGGCCAAAGTATGACATTATGTGTTCAGAGTCCCTTAGTCGCAATTTGGTACGCTAGGTTAGGTGAGGCACCGGGTGCTTGTCTCGCTCCTAGGTTCGGGGCCTGACACAAGTCATGGGAGGAGAACCTGCTGGTATGTCGAGAAGATATGACTGCCACCACCTACGGGCCCTGCCCTCCAGTTGGAAAGTGGTAAAATCCACCCCATGAGACTCCAGTATCCTCATGTTGTGCAGTCTGCCCCTATACCGGTCAATAAAGTCCTGGGGGTCCTCGTGTCGCTCACCTCCAAAGACAGGAGGCTGTAGCCTGGTCCATCTGTCCAATAGCCTATGCGAATTGCCAACCGCAGTTGGTATGGGCTCAGGTATAGCTGTTGCAACTGGCTGAGCTCCGCCCACGGGTAGTGCGCCCGGGGTCTAATATACGGCAGCTGTGTGCGCTAGAGTCTGAGCGGTAGGGGTATGTGCTCCCCCTCCCGCCTGAGAAGTGACAGGGTCTGCTGGAAATAAACCTGTCTGAGTCATAGAATCCATGAACTGTAGCATGCGGCCCATGACCTCCTGGAATCCTGGTGCGGACATGAAATCCACTAGGGCTTGTCCTATTGCAGGCACCTCGCCCTGCTCCTCAATAATGGGATCCTCTACTGGATCCACTGGTGGTGTAACTGGAGCAACTCTAGGATTCCTTCATCCTCCACCATGAACCAGAGCCCTCCCTCAGCCTCTAGCAACAAGGGGAGCAGCTCTTCCATGGTCTGGTACATCCGCCGTGCACGTTCTCACCATCTGTGAGAGAAAGATAGAAAAATACTTAGTACTACATCAACTGCACGATAGGATATGAAGAAAGAATAGTTTCCTAACACCATATAGCCTCTCAAAGATAAGTACGGACGTCTCTGCACCTATCCGTAAGACTCTATTAGGCCTGCTCATAACTCGTGAGACCTACGTGAACCTAGGGCTCTGATGCCATGTTGTCACGACCCAATTTCTCTTATAGGTCGTGATGGCGCCTAACGTCGCCGCTAGGTAAGCCTATGACAAATTTACTACATGATTTCTTCATTTAAACAATTTCCAAGTAATTAATTCCCATTGGTTTTAGAAATTTTAATAATTGAGAGTTAAATGATTAAAATAAAAACGTCTGAATACAAGCATAAATATGTAAATACCCTAAAACCATAAAGTCTACTAGAGTGTGTGCCATGATCTGGTGTCACACGTGTATGAGCAACTAGTAGAATGTACAAAACTCTAACTGCTATATGAAATAAAGTAGACAGAATATAAATACAAAAGAGAGACTCTAGGGGCTGCAGAGTGGCTCGGGAAGCAGCTCACCACTAGGCCTTAGGATATGTGGGACGCGCGTTGGTAGGACCGCCAGATGCACCTGCCTCAGATCCTGCACGGTCAGTGCAGAAGTATAGCATGAGTACATAAACAACATGTTCCCAGTAAGTATCAAGTCTAATCTCGAAGAAGTAGTGACGAGTAGTCGACATCGATACTTACTATGGGCAACCAATAAAAGTACATAAGTTCTAAATAACATGGGTTATGTAATCAAGATAATAACTAAATAACAATAAAGAAGCAATGAATTTATTTCACACATGGTAAGTCCTAGATTAATTCCATCATGTATAATTTTAACATTTCAAGCCATGAAATGATATCAAATATATAATTAAACTCACGATTATGCCGAGGTCGTATGGCCCGATCCAGAATAATGTGTACACTGCCGAGGGTCGAGTGGCACGAACCATAAATGCATCTATCTACTGCCGAGGCGTTCGGCCCGCTCCACAAGAAGAGAGGATACTTTGTAAGCATTTGACTTAACGTTATTAAAGGCTAGCACACAACGTAGTACATATTCCATTAACAATCTTTCACAATTCCTCTAAAAAGTTTTAATATATTGTAGGCACTTTAATTAACAGATAAGGTGTGACATTTCAAATAAATCATGATTTGGGTCCTAAACTATCCGTACACAACATAAATAGTAGCTATGCATGGACTCTCGTCACCCCGTACGTACGTAGCCCCCACAATTAGAGGCAACCATTAATTTAAATCACCTATGGGGTAAATTCCCTCTTACAAGGTTAGACAAGAGACTTATCTCGTCTCACGGCTCACTTTCTGGTCAAAATTGTGCTCTAAAGTCCCAACTCGGTGCCGAACAATCCAAGACTAGCCAAACGTTATATAAACTAATCAATACATGTTCAGAAGTTCATATTCAAACTATTAGAGTGATTACCCAACCCCAATTTGAAGGATTCCTAAGATTCACCCCCTAGGCCCACGTCCCTGGATTCCAGAAATTTTACAAAGTTGTTACCCATAACCTCACGAACTTAAATATATAGTTTTTACTAAATTCCATAACCATTTTCGTGGTTGAATTCCATTTTTATCAAAACCTAGGTTTTTCAACTAAACTCACAATTTTTCACAATTTACATGTTAAAATCTACCTATAAACTATGTATTTAACTCATATTAGGTAGAAATTACTTACATCGAATAGCTAGTGAAAACCCCTCTCTAACCAGCTCCAAAATCGCCCCAAGAATGAAATATATGTAACCAAAAATGCTCAAACCCTGACTTAAATTAAGGTTTTGCCTTCGGCGATTTTCACGCCTGCTGAAAGGGCCTCGCAGATGCAGCACTCCCCCTCAGCTAGCTTCCTCGCTTCTGCGAACAGCGGCTCGCTTCTGCGAGACCGCTGCTGCGGCGAACTCCTCGCATCTGCGCCTTCACCGCTTCTGCGACTGTCTTCTTCGCACATGCGATGCCATAAGTGCGGTCCCTTCGCCGCTTCTCCGATCACTGGGCAGCCTGTGTTACGCCGCTTCTGTTGTCCATGGCTCGCTTCTGCGAGCTCACACCTGCGGCTACCCTCCGCAGGTGCGATTACACTAGAAACCTGGTGCGTCAGCTGCTCTTCTTAGTCCAAATGAGTTCCGCGCTTCGTCTGATTAACACCCGAGGCCCCCGGGGCCCCGTCCAAATATACCAATAAGTTTGAAATCATAAAACAAACTCGCTCGAACTCTCGGAACGCATAAAACAACATCAAAACTAAGAATCACACCCCAAACCAAATCGAATCAACTTATGAACTTCAAGTTCTTCTAATTTACTATGAATGCGCTGAATCGTACTTAAACTATTCGAAATGAAACCAAATTTTGCGTTCAAGTCTTAAATCACCATACAGAGCTATTCTCAGGCTCGGAATCCCAAACGGACCTCTAAACACCAAAAATACTCCAAACCAAATTTAAAGAACTTCAAAAACCTTCAAGTTGACAAATATCAATATTAGGCGCCGAAACACTCCCGGGTAATCCAAAACCCGATCCGAACATACGCCCAAGTCCAAAATCATCATATGAACCTATTGAAACCGTCAAATCCTGATTCCAAGGTCGTTTACTAAAAATACTAACCAAAGTCAAACTTAGCTCTTTTTGCCAACCTTAAGGAACCAAGTGTTCATATTTCAACCCGAACCCTTTCATATATCGAACGAACCATCCTCGCAAATCATAAAATAGTAAAAGTGCATACGGGAAGTCTTATTTAGGGGAACTGGGATCTAAAAGGTAAAATGACCCGTCAGGTCATTACAAGTTCAAAGCATTCTGCTTAGAGAATGGGATCAAAGTGATCAAGACAGTTCCTGGAACACCAGAACAAAATGGTGTTGCTGAGAGGATGAATAGAACTCTGAATGAATGAGCCAGAAGTATGAGAATACATTCTGGATTGCCGAAGTATTTTTAGACCGAGGTTGTTAACACGGTAACATACCTCATAAATAGGAGACCCTTTGTATCGCTGAATTTTGAAATTCCTGAGGTGGTATGGACAGGAAAGGAGGTAACTCTCTCAAATATGAAAACTTTTGGTTATGTTGCTTATGTGCATATAAACTCTAATGATAGAGATAAGCTTGATCCTAAAGCCAAAAAATGTTTCTTTATTGGCTATGGTGATGATAATTTTGGTTATCAATTTTGGGATGATCAGAATAGAAAGATCCTAAGACATAGGAAAGTCACATTTAATAAAAATGTGATATATAAAGACAAGCTTAAAGTAGAACCAACCAGCACAAGCAAACTGACATCTGAAATAGTTGAGTTAGAAGAAACCTTAGAAAATGAAGTGGCTAGAGGGATTATAACTGATTCTGAAATTGAAGATGAAGAACCAGAAGCCAAATCTGGATCAGAACCAGAACCGGAACCAGAGATAGAATCAGATGCAGAACCAAATCTAGAGTCAGGACTTGAATCAAATTCGGGATCAGTTACTCTTGAACCTACATTAAGGAGATCTAAAAGAGTCACGGATGCTCCTGATAGGTTAACTATCTCTCTCTCTCTCCACTATTTACTTTTAACTGATGCTGGAGAACCAGAGCATTTTGTTGAAGCAATGCAGGTGATAAACTCTAATAAGTGGAAGCTAGCCATGAAATAAGAGATGAATTCTCTTCTAAAGAATAAAACATGGATACTTACAGAGTTACCAAAAGGGAAGAAGGCATTGCAGAACAAGTGGGTGTACATAGTCAAGGAAGAGCATGATGGTAAGAAGAGATACAAAGCACGATTAATAGTAAAAGGCTTTTAGCAAAAGGAAAGAATCGACTACACCGAGATCTTCTCCCATGTAGTCAAATTAACTACTACAAGGTTGGTGCTAAGTAACGTAGCTACAAAAAATTTGTATTTGAAGTAGCTAGATGTTAAAACTGCTTTCTTGCATGGTGACCTTGAAGAAGACATATACATGAAGCAACCTGAAAGTTTTCAAGTTTCTGGTAAAGAAAACTTTGTGTGTAAGTTGAATAAGAGTTTGTATGATTTGAAACAAGCTTCCCGACAATGGTAAAAGAAATTTGATGGATTCATGCATAACAATAGTTTCACACGATGTGAGATGGACCATTGCTGTTATATCAAAAAAATTGATAAATCTTATATCATTTTACTGTTGTACGTTGATGATATGCTAATTGCAGGATCTAGCATAAATGAGATCAATATGGTTAAGCAACAACTAGCGGAGGAGTTTGAAATAAAAGACTTAGGACCAGCTAAGTAAATGCTTGGATGAGGATTAGCAGAAACAAGTCTGAAGGAACCTTAAAATTGTCTCAAAAAAGTACATACATAAGTAAGCAGGTTCAGTCTTCATGATGCAAAGACCAGAAGCACTCCACTCGGAAGCCATTTTAATAAGAACCAATCATATAAGATAGATGAAGAAAAGGAAGTACATGTCCAAAGTTCCATATGCTTCAACAGTATGAAGTTTGGTGTATGCTATGGTTTGTACTAGACCTGACATAACCCATGCAATTGGAGTTGTCAGTAGATACATGTCAGATCCAGAAAAGGAGCATTGGGAAGGTGTAAAATGAAGTGATAAGGATTTACAACAATATTAGCCAAAGTCTTAGTTAGCTTGTTTATAGGAAAAGATTGATAAAATCGAGGCCTAGGACATGTCAAGCCAAAATTTCTTAATTTTAGTTTCTATGTCCTTTTTCTCCCACTCAGCTTCAAGCGCCTGAGTTTATATCCAAAGGTTCTCAATTGTACCAAAATTATGATAAATACTAGCCGATACATCGCCCCAGTGACTTGAGAGAGAATTCATCAATATAACTATAGCTCTCCATGTATTGACTAATATATGATAAATATATTATATGTTTCTATTGTATATATTATACAAAAATATAAAAATTATACATTTGTTGATTATTATTTTGGGGAGCATGACCAATTCAAGATGAAAAATGAGTTTGCTCGTACATTGAGTAAAAATCCTTAATTCTTCAATTCTCTTCTTTCTATACAAGTACATGCTTAAATGAAGTTACTAAAATCAAAATGTGAAAAAAAACTACCAATAGTTCTTCCGGATAACATAATACGTAGATAAAAAGGAAACTAGGGATTAAATGAGCAAATTAGATAGAAAGAGTTTATAGCTTTAAAATCCTTGATCTATATATAGCATAAGATATCAGTTGACTCACCACACTAGCTGTCAGTTACCACAAATTATCTTGTGTACACTTGCTACAACAGTAGTTAATTATGGAGTTGATAATTATATTGTTGTTGACTTTTCATTGCTCAATGAAATTGGTGGCCCAAAGTCAAACTGTAACAGTCCAACCTGCTAGTGATATTGTCCGCTCTAAGCCTAGGCCCTCACAGGTTTAAAACGGGTAAAATTTAAAAATAGCCAGATTTACAAGTGGTAATTGAAAAATAGTCACAAGTTCAAAAGTAATCGAAATTTAGCCACTTTACATGTAAAGATAAATCTGAACGAAAACACTGTTCAAAATCTGGAAAATATTCCAGCATAATATACTGGAGTTCAAACTTTTTACATGTGAACTTCCAGCATAATATACTGGAGTTGCAGTATATTATACTGGAACTCCAGTATATTATGATGGAGTTCTAGTATAAATATACTAGAGTTCTAACATAATATACTGGAAGTTCATACACAGGTACTTCAATCTTCAGTATATTATGCTGGAACTTTTCGTGTTGCAGCAAAATAGTGGCTATTTTTCAATTAATTTGCAAACACTAGCTACTTTTCAATTACCAGTCCAAAAACTGGCTAGCCGGTGCTATTTTTACGTTTAAAACGCGTCATTGGGGTCTAAGGCATGTCTACTTATATACCCACCATCTCTTCCAAATTTTGTCGATGTGAGATTTGCCTAGGATGTCACATACACCCCCTTAGGGACTCAGCGTCCTTGCTGAGGTTTGCCCCACCCCGTTCAAGGTTGCACGCCGAGTGGTTCTAACCGCACCATATGGCCGTCCTCGTCCTCTACTCCGGCCCCAGCGTCTCTGGGCTCTAGCAGGGGGCGCATGTGTCTAACCATCAGATCCAGTTGTGCATATCCTCGCCATCTGTTAGAGAATAGAAAGACATAGATTTAGAATTTTGAAGTCAACAAATTCGCACGATAAGGAATCAAAGAAGCGAAACTTTTCCTAACTGTTCCATAGCCTCCCGAAAATAAGTACAGACGTCTCCGTACTGATTCGCGAGACTCTACTAAACCTGGTTGTGACACCGAGCTCTCTAATATTCCAGCATGCTGGTAATATTGTCCGCTCTGGGCTTAGGCCCTCAAGAGTTTAAAACGCGTTACTAGGGTCTAAGGCATGTATACTTATATACCCAACATCTCTCCCGCATTTTGTCGATGTGGGATTTTTCTAGTATGTCACATACACCTGTCCTTGGTTGTTATTTCCTTAGCATATTATTAGTTTTTTTTCTCTGTGTTGCATTAAATTGATGTAGTTCCGTGTAGCCAACCTTGATATGAAATTTGTTGTTTAAATTTCATTACTGCCGTTATTACACTACCTTACACTTGTTCAGTCTTTTTATTTATCGCAGTATGGCCTAGACCTGACCTCGTCACTACTCTACCGAGGTTAGGCTTGGCACTTACTGGGTACCATTATGGTGTACTCATGCTACACTTCTGCACATCTTTTTGTACAGATCCAGGTACTTCCTACCAGACCAGGCATCGGTGAGTTGAGTCCGTATGCAAAAACTTCAAGGTATACTTGTCGGCCTCCGCAGGCCTCAGAGTCCTCCTTCCACCTGGATTGTTTTATTTCCTTGTCCTTATTTAGACACTATTGCATAGGGATATTCAGTATCACTTCATAGAGCTTGTGACTTGTATTTCACCGAGTTTTGGGTTATTACTTATATACTGAGTTGAGGAGATTTTCTTTGCATTAGTTGTTGAGTTTTAAAATTTTAATTATTATTTCGGTTAATTTCCGCATGTCTTTAGGCGTACCTAGTCTTAGACATTAGGTGCCATCACGATATCCTACAGAAAAAAATTGGGGTCAAGGCACAAACCATATTAAAAAGTTTCAAATATATTTAATAAATTTAGCTAGTGCGTCACACATGCATTTCATGTGTCACACATGCATTCTGTACATCACAAGTGCATCTCGTGCGTCAAACGTGCATCCCGTGTCAATTAGTAAATTTTTTTTAAAGAATCACACTTATATTATTGAAATTTGTGTGTGAGGTATAATAAAAATTTAAAGAAAAAAGTAAAAACTCAAATTTATAAAAGATGATCTTATTTCAACGAATTTGTTGTAAACTCAATATATATGCCAAACCTCTGAAAATGAACGATTATAAATGATAGTAGGTTACCGACTAAACAATAGATAAAAAATAATTAGATAAACATGGCAGATTAAAACAGTGGAGGAAAACATAAAGTTTGTTACAAATTAATTTGATTATATTAACTGATAAGAGAGACAAAGAGATATTAATATTTAAATAAAGAATTAAAAAATTATATATATATAACAAGTATGTATGTGCTACAATGGCCTCCTACCTTTTGTACCATTCTAGGAAATACTTGCAAAATAGGTACTAAGGAACTGTTCTACATCCTAGGCCTTTGGCCTAGACCTACCAATGCTAGAGAAGCAAACATAACATGTACACGTCTTGCACCTAAAAATGAAGACCAAAACATAGAGAAACCGGTGATGCTGCTATTTTCAAACTATTTTTTTTTATAACGAGGCATAATTTTATAAGGACTTCCAAAAGCTGGAAATTATAACTTTTTATGCTTTATATAGTTGAACGTGTACCAAAACTTAAAAATAGATCTCAAAGATATTTGGCCAAATTTTCTAGCTAGTCCAGATATTGAGTTCCAAGGGTACGTAAGACGATGATTGTTGTAAAGGGCAATGTGAATATGCTTGACAACTATCCAGCTTCTTAAACTAACATAATTACCTCGTATTAGTTGTAGAGAAAATAGCATGGAAAAATAACAATAATATTGCTATAATATTATTTGTAATCAGATGCACGAATTAGCTTGAGTCGTGTTGGACACTATCCTAAGAAATTATTTCACCTGTGTGAAATATTTTTTCAGTATTAAACAAGCTTACCTCTACTTAAGAGGATACATGAATGAGCAAAATATTAAATTACAAACTCAACTATTTAAAAGAGAGGAACGTAAGAAAATACACTACTAAATTCTGAGAAGGAAAGACAACAAAGGGAAGATGGTGGAGAACGAAAATGCAAAGGAAAATTGCTAAACATTGATGCCTAATTTGAATGCCTATTTATAGTGATAGAATAAAAGGGTCCACCAAACTCTATAGAGAACCAAGTTCTCTATCAGTTTCACTAGAACACACGCACACTGGAGTATGTAGATGACAAGAGGAATTTTACGTGAAAAATTCTCAGCTCAACGGGATTAAAAATCACGACCTACCCTTGTAGGATTTCAACTTCACTACTGAGCAACTTTTAGATTACAACCTATGCAACCTAGGAATTAACCTTTTAATCCCTCACTAACTTGTAATACTCTATTACAAGGCACTTTATAATAACTCTATTACAAAGACTTTACAACTCGACTAACTCTAGCCAAGACTCAAACACAAAGGTTTAAGGTTTACAAATAGTTTCCTACAGAATACTTCTGAACAAGCTAAGTAGGAAATACAATTTAAGAACTATTACAAAGTTACAACTCAACTAAGAACATACAATAAATTATTGTGGGGAACTGATCCTTAGTAGTGTTGTTCTTTGTTCTTGATGCACTTGAGAATTGATTGCTTGATGATCAATGACTGTGTGAGAGCTTCAATGAATTCTCTAAGTGAACCAGTGATTTGTTTTTGCCTTCCTTGATGTTAATAATGCATTTGTGACATCACTAGAATGATGTCAGCAAGGTAGGTAAAAGACACTCCCCATAAAATTGACTGTTGCACTGTTTCTGTACTGTAGCGTGTACAGGCAGCAACTTTACAGCTGGGGCAGTTGACTTGTACAGTTTCCTCGGGAAATGATAGTTATTTGTTCCCTTTGTTGTCCCTCTGACTCTGAAGAGTCAAACCATATTCCAAGCTAGAACCTTTCGATCTTAAGGTCTTGAGGATATGTAACTGATTCCTTATCTGGTTCTTGACAATAAGTTTGTTAGATCATCAAAACATAAAGCAAGATACTTGTAACCTATCAATTTTCCATTTTTTATGATGACAAACTTATAATTTAAACATCCCAGACAAGTTTCCCCCTGAGTCTGTATTTCCCCTTAATTAGTGCTCATTAATCAATTATGCACATTAATCTTCCCCCTTTTTGGCATCATAAAAAGAAGAGCAACAAGTATATAGCAAAAAGAAGTCTAGCTTGAGTTAACTCATGCCACTTGTGTGCACACAACATGATTAAAAACAGAGAATAAAGACAAGGCATAGTTAGCAAAAAGGGAAAAGCTGGCATTAGCATTAATTTGGATTTTTCAACAGGAGCAGAGACAATGTTACTACCACCATCCACAGTTTTGAACAAAAAACAAAATACCACAAACATCATCATAAAAACTGACACTGAGGGAATAGACTGATCACTAAAGACTGGACACTGAGGGGACACTGTTTAGGGAGTACTGGAAGGAGATGGCTTAGAGAGGGCTTGGAGGACTAAATCTATTCAAGCATTTGCTGACATTTGCTCGTTGAGCAGTCTCTCTTTCAGGTCCTCCACTTGTTTCCTGAGCTCAGCATTCTCTTTTGTTAGACGAGAAACCTCTTCTCGTTGTGAACCTGAGGTCCTAACAAGGTTGGAGGCACCACCTAAAACGTTACCAATAACTGAATATGAGAGTTAACTGACTCTAGGCACATTTTGTATGAAACAAACCTCTTTCTCACATTACTCACATTTCTAGGTAACGTTGAGAATACGTTGTATATCAATTTCACAACAATCTTACATACCTCTTTCTTTCTTTCTTTCTTTTCATAAGTGTTGTACACAGTAATGCCACAACGATGAGCAACGAACATGAGCTCACTCCATAGTAGAAAAGAACTGGTAAAACTTGTCATGGCTTTGTGAATGAGTCTTTTTGACATGGAAAAAGTGGTTGATTGCAGTGTTTTAAAAGGTGTGGGCGTAAGGCGGGGCATTTTACATATGCCTCAGCAGGGCGTAAGCCCCATAGGTATTTAATTTTTAATATTTTATAAATAATATAATGACAATTAATATTTAACTGAGTCTCAAGGATAGCATTCCTTGCTTTCAATTTCCTTATCTCCGAGGTAGCACTATTCTGAGTATTGATCAGCTGAGATATGGTAGAAGTGCCTCCAACCCCTCCAATTTTCTCGATACACTCATATTCTTCAAGAGTAGCTTTGGAGAAGGTTTGCTTCTTTGTGCCCACTTTAGCTTGTCCCATAGGAACCTCAAAGTGCTTAAAGACCTTGGTGAGAAGGAACCCATACGGCAGCCCATGATTACCATCTTTAAAGTCTGCCACTTTGTTCATGTGCTCTATCATAATCCCAGGTAGATTGATGGTAGTGAAGTTGTCCAGTACTTCCATGAGGAACAGGTCTGCACTAGAGGTGATAGATCTTCTCTCAGCTCGAGGCAGCAGTACCTTGTTCACCATCTCAAACAGCAGTTGGTATACAGGAAGGAGGGCCTTCTTCTGAACCCGTTCCCCCTGCTGAACTGCTCTGTCCTTTAATATGGAATTTCTGACATTTTGAGAACATGATCCATGAACACTAGACAGCCCTTCAGCAGGAATACCAAGAATAGACCCTAACAAGGCAGAGTCCATCACCATATCAACTTCATTCACCAACACACAGATGTGATCATCTTCAACTTTAAAAAGGTCAGCATAGAAACTTTGAACTTCCTCTTCATACACCATTAGAGCATCATTTATGAAAGAATATGTCCACTGTTGGAACTCACAGATCTCAACCGGCTGTCTCATACCAGCCTCCTCCAAGATATCAGGGAAAAATGTGCGGCCCTATAGCACCTTTTGACTTCTTAACCTCTCTTTCCCAGCACTCCTTGGATCACCCACTCTGGCCTTCTTTGAGGAACCAGGTTCCTTGTCTGTATCAGCTTTTATCTTAGCAGACTTGCAAATATTCTTTCCTTTTTCATCAGACTTCACAGACTTTTTACCCAATTCTTCCATCACCCTGGCAGCAGACTCTTCTACCAACTTATCACCAGATTCTTTCACCATATTTTCACTAGCAACAACATCATCAGACTTGTTCAAACTTTCAGCAGACACAGAAGATCCCCTTTTAGTCTTGGGGAGACCATGCTTCTGTGAGCGCTTTCTAGTCAAGGAACCAGGTTCCTCTTCTACTTCATCATCCACATTCACAACTGGCAGTATCTTCTCGTTCACAACTTTCCCATTTTTCACTAATTTTCTTCTCCTTGACTTAGCTTGGTTGTTCTTAAGCACAGACTCAAGAGCCTCCTTCCTTTGCAACTTTGTAGTAGGTCGCTTAGGAGTATTCTCTTAAGCAACCATTGGTTTATGCCTAGTCAAGCTAGCAATTGGCATATCGTCAGAATCCTCTTCACTATCGCCTTTTTCTTCTCTGGACACAGATCTTTCCTCAGGCATCACCACACATAAAGGCTCAGCATCAAAATGAGGAGAGGGAGCAGGGTCAACACTGACCTGGGGCTCTTGAGAGGACCCCTGAGTTAGATTCTACTGGGAGGAATCAAATCCCTCATTTGGTACCCCAGTAGTATTGTCCTGTGTCAATTGTTCAACAGGAACAAGCTCTCTACCATCTTTCACAGTCTTAGACTCTTCCCCCTGAGTCCCAAAACCATCACCATATCCCTCTATAACAACCCCTTCATGAGCTATGGACAACATGTTTTTTATTGCCTCTTTTTCTTGTACATCCATAGAGCAGTCTTTATTGAGTCAAACTTCTCGGAACTATCAGTTGGATCTACCTTTGACCCTTTTTTCATAGGCGAGCTTGAAATTTCCTGATTTTCTTCTTTGTCAGTAGAACTCTATTCATCCCCTTTTTCCGGTGAAGTAGGAGAATGGCTCTGGTCTACAAATCTTTTGGGAGTTGAGATTTTGTGACTCCTATGAGAACCAGAACTCGAGTGGGTAGGAGAGGAGATGGAATGTGGGGATGACTTTGTCCTAGGGTTTTGGTTAGCAGTGGTGTGGGGTAAGGAGTCTAATATCTGTGTTTCAATAGGTGAGGACTCAATGGGGATGTCACTTGGAACACTCGAGGTTGTTTGATTTTCAGCCATGGTGAGAAGAAGAGAAGGGATTTGGCAGTTTAAAGAAAGGCAGAAGAATGGGTTTTTGAAATTTGATGGGAAGAGTTGTGACAGTGATAGATGAATTTATGATGGATGAGGGACTGGTTAAGAAAGGGCGGTAGTTTTGGGAGTCGGGTCTATTATTATTAACGGGTGAGACGTTTGGGTTCACAAGATGCAGGGAAAAGAAACTGACGCACTGATGATGTGGCACTTGTTTTAATCGTTCAAAATTGTGCATGAGAGAACAGAGAAACTACTAACATGTGTCAGGAGAACCAGGTTCCCTGACTAATCTTGCATCTATAAGCTTTGCCCTTTTTACCAGCGCGTACTGCATCAACTGCCTATTTGCTCTGTAATCATCATGCGTGTCTACCTGTAACGATATAGAGATGAGTTAGACTTTGCCAGAAAATACTTTTTAGCTAATTTTACCTGAACATGTCTTTCATAGCCAATCATCGAGGTACCAGGTTCTCAGTTGGGCTTTATCAATCCCAGTGCCAGACGATTTCTTTCAAAATGTTCTCTACTCAAAGCCTTGGTAAATATGTCTGCAATCTAATCTTCTGTGGTGCATAATTTCATGCAAATGAGCTCCATTTCAACATTGTCTCTGAGGAAGTGATGATGCACGTCAATGTTCTTGGTTCTCTTATGTTGGATAGGATTTTTGGCCATATTGAGTGCACTTGTATTGTTGCATAGGAGAGGCACACAATCTGAGAACACTCCAAAGTCTTCCAGCTGCTGGTTGATCCACAGCAATTGAGCACAGCAAGAAGCAGCTGCTACATATTCCGCTTATGCAGTTTAGAGTGCCACTGAGTTTTGCTTCCTTGTACCCCACGAGATTAGGCAAGAACCCAGGAAATATACCATTCCAGACGTGCTTTTCCTGTCCACTAGATATCCTGCATAATCAGCGTTAGCATACCCAATAAGATCAAAGTTGTCACCTGAGAGACAGTAGAGAACCATGTCCCGCGTTCCTTTGAGATATCTCAATATTCTCTTGGCAGCCTTCAGATGAGATTCCTATGGATTGGATTGAAACCTTACACAAAGGCCCACGCTGAACACAATATCTGGTCTGCTTGTAGTAAGATACAAGAGTGACCCTATGATCCCTCTATACATGGTCTGATTTACAGGGGAACTAGGTTCATCCATGTCTAGACGGGTAGCTGTGGCAATAGGGGTGTCGATGACTTTTGATGCTTCCATGTCAAACCTTTTCAGCAATTCCTTGATGTACTTCTACTGACTTATCAATGTTCTCTTCTGAGATTGCTTCACTTGAAGTCCTAGAAAGAAATTTAATTTGCCCATCATACTCATCTCGAACTCACTCCCCATGAGTTTTGCAAATTCTTCACAAAGAGAGTCAGATGTGGCTCCAAAGATGATATCATCAACATATACCTGAACAATGAGCATATTCCTCCCTCGTTTCTTCAAAAAAAGAGTGTTGCCAATTTTTCCTCTTGTAAATCCATTTTCTAGAAGAAATTTTGACAACCTTTCATACCAAGCCCGGGGAGCCTACTTTAGCCCGTACAATGCCTTGTCCAGTTTGAACACATGCTCAGGATGCTCGTGACTCTAAAAACCAGGAGGCTGCTTAACATAGACTTCTTCTTTCAGATAGCCATTTAGAAATGCACTTTTGACATCCATTTGGAACAGTGTGAACTCCATATGAGAGGCAAAGGCGATACGAATTCTAATGGCTTCCATTCGAGCAACTGGAGCAAACGTTTCATCATAATCGATCCCTTCTTCCTGATTGTAGCCTTGAACTACAAGCCTTGCCTTATTTCTTGTTGTATTTCCAAACTCATCAAGTTTGTTCCTGAATACCCACCTAGTTCCTATGATAGTTCGATCTGCAGGTCGAGGGACCAGGTGTCATACCTTGTTTCTTTCAAATTGATGCAGCTCCTCTTGCATAGCTGTGATCCAGTCTGCATCTTTCAACGCTTCTTTGATGTTTTTGGGCTCTATTTGAGAAAGAAAGGCTGAAAAGGCAAGTGAATTTCTGGCTTTTGATCTAGTTTGAACACCTGAGTTAAGAAGGGTGATTATGTTGTCAAGAGGATGTAAGCTTTTGTGCTTCTAGTTTGGTACCTGAATCTCATTTGTAGAGGATCCAGGTATATTTGACTGAGGTTCTTGGCCGCTTCTTACTTCAGTAAGTGGAGTACCTTGGACTGCATCAGCAACTCTATTTTCAGCTTCAGTTGTTGCGATCGTGGGACCAGGTTCCTCTCCAATGGATGGAGATGTATTTGCATCATATTTACTGGATTCCTTGACATGACTAATCATATCTGCCTTTCCATTTGCCATGTCAATAACTTCACCTGGAACAGATAAAAGTTCTCCATCTTGGTCAGCACGTCTGTCTTTCTCATAGGAGAGGTGAGATTCATCAAAGATCACATGTATACTCTCTTCAACACATTAAGTCCTTTTGTTGTGTACTTTGTAAGCTTTGATTTGGGATGAGTATCCCAGAAAGATTTCTTCATCACTTTTGGAATCGAATTTTCCAAGAGCTTCCTTTCTATTGTTGAGGACAAAATATTTACACCTAAAAGTCCTTAGATGTGTCAGCTTGATCTTCCTTCCATTTAGCAGTTCATATGAAGTCTTGTTCAGAAGGGACCTGATCATGCACCTGTTCACCAAGTAGCAAGCGGTATTGGCAGTTTCTGCCCAGAAATTCTTTGCGATCCCACTGTCAATCAACATTGTCCTTGCCATGTTTTCAAGAGTTCTATTTTTCCTCTCCATGATACCATTTTGTTGAGGTGTTCTTGGAGCCGAAAAATTATGAGAGATACCATTTTCAGTACAGAACTCATCAAATTTGGCATTGTCAAACTCTGTCCCATGATCAGACCTGATGCAAGCTACATTATTACCCATCTTCACTTGAATCCTTTTGACGAAAGCAATAAATACTTCAAAGGTTTCATCCTTGGTTCTGAGAAACAGAGTCCAGGTGAATCTAGAGTAATCGTCAACTATAACAAAGATATATTTCTTTCCTCCCCTGCTTTCCACTCTCATGGGTCCACAAGTGAAGAAGATCAAGTGACTTTGAGGTACTGACTTCCTTTTTGGGCTTGAAATGAGGATCTGACTTGCTTGCCTTTTACACATACATCACACACTTTGTGATCCTTGAAACTTGACTTGGGCAGACCACAAACTAGGTCCTTCCTGACCAATTTGTTCAGCAACGTGAAGCTTGCATGACCCAGCCTCCTATGCCATAATTCAGCATCATCATCAATAGAACTTAGACAATTGAGATCACCATTCTGTAGAGACTCAAAATTAGCAACATAGATATTTTTGTATCTTTTGCTACTAGCACCACCTTACCAGTCATTATGTTTGTGACTGTACATATTTTTGACATAAGCTCCACCTTGTTTCCTTTGTCACAAATCTGGGAAACACTTAGCAAGCTGTACTTCAACCCGTTCATGTAGTACACATTTTCGATTGAGTATGAGAGAGACTTCTCAATCCATCCAACTCCCAGAATGTATCCTTTCTTGTCATTTCCAAAGGATACACTCCCTCCTTGGAGGGCTTTAAGTGAAAGGAAATCACTTGTACTTCCAGTCATGTGCTTTGAGCAGTCACTATCCATGTACCATTGTAGGCTGCTTTCTTTCACTGTTCCTTGCACAAGAAAATCAGGAGTTAGACTTAGGAACTCAAAAGAATTTGGGTCCCTTGTAATGAGGAAAAGGGTGAATGAGGGATCTTCTGGTCCAAGAAGGAATCGTGCGTTTTTTATATGAGGGGCCAGGTTCTCTACCAGTAGTTACTTTTTCAGCAAAAACTTTATTTTTCTGTTGTGACTGAAATCTGGCCTTACAATTTTCTTTAAAGTGCCCAGTGTTGCCACAGTGAGTGCAAAGCCAATTATCAGGTACAGTAACATACTTGCTATGAGGGTTGTAGGGAATCTTTTCCCTTTGGAACCCAATCCCCTGCCTATTTCCCCCATTGTTGGTGTACATGGCAGTGATAACATCAGAGGACCAGGTCCACTTGAGTGATTTTTCAAGATCACTCTTAACTCTTCCTAGTTCTTCATGAAGTTGTTTGTTTTTCTCAAGCTCAGCACACAAACTAGACTTCACTGAATTTAACTCACTTTCAAGCTTAATGTGTGCCTCGCTTGCAACTTCCTTTCCCTTTTGAGAATTTTCAGGCCTACTCTCTATTTTAGGTTCACCAATTATTTCCTTCAAGTCCACTACCACCACTAATAGGTCATCTCTCTCATGCTCAATGTTAGCAACTCTCTCAGCTAAGACTTCTTTTTCCTTTCTTACACACTCAAAGGTCTCTTTTAGGTCTACCACAACGACCATTAGATCATCTCTTTCATGTTCTATATTTGTAATTTTTTCATCTAAGGCATCCTTCTCTTTCTTCAGGTTCTCAATTGTTTCCTTTAAATCAACAACAATGATTACTAAGTCATCTCTGGTTTGTTCTGCTTCTCCTAACTCCACAGTTAAAACATCTTTATCATTTATAAGACTGTGATAAGTATTAATTAACACATTTGCCAAAGACATGAGTTTTTTAGGAGAATAAGATTTCATATTTCTCTGAACATCCAGAAAATTTACCTTATCATCGTCGTCATCTTCATCATCATCCGACTGAGCCATCAAGGCAAAGATTGAGCCATACTCAGTTGCTTCACTTTCCACTGCCATCGTTGAACTATCACCATGATCATTTTCTTTTTCAGATTCACTGGAGGAGTCTCCCCATGCAGCAAGAGCTTGCTTTACAATATTGTCAACGACATTCTTTCTGTTGAAGCATTTATCAGGAACCGGGTTCCTCTTGGTTGCTTTGTCAAAGTTATTTTTGTACTGATCTTGCTTTAAGAGAGGGAACTCCTTGATAAAGTGTCCTGGCTTGCCACATTTATGACAGAGGTCATAAATTTTTGGCTTGCTAGAGTTTGCCCTTTTTGGAATGCCTTCATTCCTGCGAACCATCTTCTGGAATCTTCTTATCAAGTAAGCCATATCATCATCCTCGCTACTTGAATCATTGATGTCTGTCTTGAGGACCAAGTTCTTCTCCCTTTTGGGTTCTCTTCTTTCATTGTCCTTATAATTATTCATTTTATATATTTTCAGATTGCCAACAAGTTCATCTATGGTCAGTGTCTGCAAGTCCTTCGCCTCTGTAATGGCGTTCACTTTGCTTTCCCAAGAACTGGGCAGAACACTAAGAATTTTCCTGACAAGCTTGTTTCTTGGAATAGTTTCACCAAGATAGTGAAGCTCATTAATGATGGAGGTGAAGCGAGTGTGCATATCTTGGATAGATTCATCATCTTTCATCCTAAAGAGATCGTATTCAGTTGTGAGCATCTCGATCTTGGATTGCTTAACCTGTGTTGTTCCTTCGTGAGCTGTCTGAAGAGCCTCCCAAATTTATTTTGCTGATTGGCATGTCGATATCCTATTATATTCATCAGGACCAATGCCACAAACAAGAATTGTCTTTGCACGGAAGTTCTTTTCTATGGCCTTTTGATCAGCGTCATTGAATTCCTTTCTCGTCTTGGGAATGGCTACAGCTGGGTCGCCAAGATTCTTGGTAGGAACAAAGGGTCTGTCACATATGACATCCCATAGCTCAGAATCTTCAGCCATGATGAAGTCGTGCATCCTAGTTTTCCACCATCTGTAATATTGTCCATTGAACCTAGGTGGTCTGTAAGTAGACTGGCCATCTTCGAAGTTTGGAGGAGCAGCCATGAGGATTCTTTCTAGGTGTTAACTGATAGAAAGAACCTGCTCTGATACCAATTGATAGAATATAAGGGTCTGCCAAACTCTATAGAGAACTAGGTTCTCTATCAGTTCTACTAGAACACACGCACACTGCAGTGAGTAGATGACAAGAGGAATTTTACGTGAAAAATTCTTAACTCAACGGGATTAAAAATCACGACATACCCTTGTAGGATTTAAACTTCACTACTGAGCAACTTTTAGATTACAACCTATGCAACATAGGAATTAACCTCTTAATCTCTCACTAACTTGTAATACTCTATTACAAGCCACTTTGTAATAACTCTATTACAAAGACTATACAACTCGACTAACTCTAGCCAAGACTCAAACATAAAGATTTAAGGTTTACAAAGAGTTTCCTACATAATACTTCTGAAGAAGCTAAGTAGGAAATACAATTTAAGAACTATTACAAAGTTACAACTCAACTAAGGACATACAATGACTTGTTGTGGGGAACTGATCCATAGTAGTGTTGTTCTTTGTTCTTGATTCACTTGAGAATTGATTGCTTGATAATCAATGACCGTGTGAGATCTTCAATGAATTCTCTAAGTGAACCAGTGATTTGTTTTTGCCTTCCTTGATGTTAATAATGCATTTGTGACATCACTAGAATGATGTAAGCAAGGTAGATAAAAGACACTCCTCATAAAGTTGATTGCTGCATTGTTTCTTCACTGTAGCGTGTGCAGGCAGCAACTTTACAGCTGAGGCAGTTGACTTGTACAGTTTTCTCAAAAAACAATAGTTATCTGTTCCCTCTATTGTTCCTCTGACTCTAAAGAGTCGAAGCATATTCCAAGCTGGAACCTTTCGATCTTAAGGTCTTGAGAATATGTAACCGGTTCCTTATCTGGTTCTTGACAATAAGTTTGTTAGATCATCAAAACATAAAGCAAGGTACTTGTAACCTATCATATAGGCTTTAAGAAAGGTTAGAAGTGTATAACACTTGTCTTGAATTTTCCCTGCAATATTGCCACACTCATTTCTCCATTGCCACTTGGAAGGACATTTGTCCAATTTTGAAAATATCACAACAGTTCCCCCATATATTTTCAAAAAATTGATACAAAGAGGAGTAAGATTTGCTGGATTTGCATGGTCCAAATACAATAGGTTTGGCGTCTTTTGAACTATGAACCAAACTTAGACTGATAAAATTTAACTTACATAATTACTGGTTAAATATAATAATTTTATGAACCGATAATTCTTATTGTAAGTCAGAGATTTTATCAATCACATTTTGACACCATAATTTTGCTGTTCAACGCGGTTTTGCGCTCAAAAGGCCATGCGCGTGCCTGGTTATTCATGAGAGCTCTAGATATTAGGCCAAAATCTCATAGGATAGGCCTCATTCCTCTCTAATATAGGTAAGTGTATATTGCTTTTAAATACACCACCCATAAGGAATATGAATTCATTAAGAGTTATAACTCATCCTCTCAACTAGTTGCAGTCAAACACTCTATTTTAGTGCTTGAGTGTCAATATTGACTTGTTATTACCCATATGAACCTACTTCATGGGATCTCCAACCACATAGGTTGGGTTACTATCTTTGTTAACAACATATCGACCTTAACTCCATCTTTTTTGAGGTTTGAATAATTAATCTTCTTCCCACTGGTTTAGTTAGAGGATCGACCAAATTTATCTTTGACTTTACATAGTCAATGGAAATTATTCTATCTCTCAACAGCTATTTTATGACATCATGTCTCAATTTTATGTGTCTACTTTTACAATTATAAAATTATTCTTTTAATAGCTATTGCCACTCGACAATCACAATGCATAGACACGGGAGGCAATACGTCCTTAATTAAAGGAATATTTGCTAAGAAGCTTCTTAGCCACTCAGCCTCAGAGCCAGCTAACTCTAGAGCTATAAACTCTGATTACATAGTCGATCTAGCTATGATCGTCTGTTTAGCTGATTTCCACTATGAGTGAATACATAACCACTAGTGAACATGTCTCATCTGAATCAGAGATCCAATTTGCATCACTGTACCCTTCTAAAGTAGAAGAGAATCCACTATATCGGATACCATAATTCATGGTTCCTCTCAAGTATTTCATTAGTCTAACTAATGCAAACCAATGCTCTCTGTTGGGATTATGAGTATATCTACTCAGTAGACACATAACATAAGCTATATCAGGCCTTGTAAAATTCATTAAATGCATCACACTCCTAATAATCTGAGCATATTTAGATTGAGCAACCAGGTCACCATTATATTTTTTCAATTGAGAGTTAGCATCAAAAGGAGTGCTCACATGTGTGACATTAAAATATTCAAACTTCTTAAGAAGTCTCTCAATGTAATGTTCTTATGGCAACATTATGACATCTTCACTCCTTATAATTTTAACTCCCAATATGGTATTTACTTATTCACTCAAATCGTTCATATCAAAATTAGCAGACAAAAATAATTTAGTACTTTGCACAATATTTAAACTTGTACCAAATATAAGCATGTCATCAACATACAGATATATTATCACATAATCATTGTCCATCACTTTAGTATAAACACATTTATCCACCTCCACTGAATAAAATTTGTCTCTCAATAAGACTTGTTCAAATTGCTCATACCACTGTTTAGGAGCTTGTTTAAGGCCATAAAGATATTTAATTAATTTAAAAACTTTATTTTCTTGTCCAGGAATGACACAACCTCCAGGTTGAACCATATAAATTTTTTCTTCTAAATCACCATTTAGAAAAGTGGTTTTGACATCCATTTGATGGATAAAAGGCTTACAAATTGAAGTTAAAGCAATTAAAACTCGAATGGAAGAAATTCTAGTCACTGGTGCAAATGTATCAAAATAATATGTATTTTGTTTTTGAGAAAAATCTTTTGCTACTAATTGAGCTTTATATTTATCTAAAGATCTACCGAGATTAAATTTTCTTTTGAAAATCCATTTACAACCAATAGGTTTTGCACCGGGAGGTGCAATTGTCTCTTTTTCAAAATAGAATCAATTTCATTTTTAATTGTCTATTTCCAATAATTAGCTTTTGAAGAAGATATAACTTCAAAATAATTTGATGGTTCATTATCGACAAGAAAAGTTTGAAAATTATTTTCATAAGAAAATATTCTTTACTAGGCCTTTTGCTCCTTCTAAGTTCCTTAGAGGTATTTTCATTATTTGTTTCAACAGGTATGAGGAATTTTATCAGACAGTGGATAAATATATTCAAAAAACTCAGCATTCTTTGTCTCAATTATAGTATTGCAATCGAGCACATCACTTTTAAAACAAGAAATTTATATGCAACACTATGTTCAGCATATCCAATGAGCATACAATCAACAGTTTTAGAACCTAATTTTCTCCTTTAAGGTTCAGGAAAAAGTACTTTAGCAAGGCATCCCACGCTTTTAAATATTTTAAGTTATGTTTATAATCCTTCCACAGTTCATAAGGAGTTTTGCCAGTTTTTCTATAAGGTATTCTATTTTGTAAGTGACATGCACATAATATAGCTTCACCCCACAAATTATGAGGTGCATTAAAACTAACTAACATGTTGTTAATCATCTCTTTCAATGTTCTATTTTTCCTTTCAGAAATTCCATTAGACTCGGGTGAATAAGGCGGAGTTACTTCATGGATAATTCCATTCTTTTCACAAAAATTATTTAATGGCAAATATTCTCTACCTTTATCAGATCTAATTCTCTTAATTTTTCTACTAAGTTAATTTTCAATCTCAATTTTATAAGAAATAAATGCATTAAAAGCATTATCTTTATTTCTAAGCAAATACAACTTAGTATATCTAGAAAAATCATTAATGAAAGACACATAATATATTTTACCACCTCTAATCATAGTTTGCTTTAAATTTGTGAAAGATGATCTGATTTAAGCAACTTTGTTGTAAACTCAAAATATGCTAAACAAATGAACAATTATAAACGATAGTAGGTTGACTGACTAAAAAATGGACAAAAAATAATTAGGTAGATAAATGGAGAGAAAACATAAAATTTGTTAAAAATAATTAGATTATATTAACTGATAAGAGAGAAACAAATACTAAAGTAATATTTAAATAAAGAATTAAAAGATTTTATATCTATATATATATATATATATATATATATATATATATATTTACTTTACTTTACTTTACTACTATATATAAATGAGAAGTGTTTTGTCTCTTTCTCTATCTCCCGAAAAACCAGTTGAACATAGTAAAATAAGAAATTGAAAGATTTCGAGTGTACGAACACAGCTGGAACAAGTTGTACAAACAGCTACATGGGATGTACGTTCGTTGGGATGAACACAGCTCTTGGTGGATACACGTGTTTTATACGTGTCACCTCCTTCAACGTTGTTTTTCCACTTCCAGAGCCCCCTCTCTCTCTCTCTCTCTCTTTCTCTCTTTCTATTATCATCTCTCTTTCCCTCCAACGCTCCGTATTCTGCCATTCCTCCCCAAAGCAAACCCCAAATTTCACCCCAAGAACTCCATATCAAATAACCCCCAATTGTATTTTTAAATCCTACACTCATGCTCTGAACCCCCAACCCTCAAGCTGGATTTATCGAACTCAAGTTCTAAAAAAATGATTTATACTCTTTGTTACGAGTTGGTTGATACCATTGATATTACAGTGGGTTTGGATAATTTTTCTTTTGTTTTTATTACCATTTTAAAGCTTATTGCTCTTCATCCTTCAGCATGCATATATGCGAGTTTTTAGCCAAGTGATGTGAAGCACGTTTTTTTTTTTCTGGCAAAATATTGTTATTATTTTCTCCTATTTTAGTTGTCTCTTCGTCTTGGGGGTGTATTGATATATTTTTCCCCGTTTGGTTAAGTAACGGATCTTGAGATTACTGAGATATGTCATATGTGGATTAAAAATAGTGTGGTCGGAATTCTCATGTAAAGGATGATATGTTTGTCATGAATAGAGATGGGCTTGAAGAGACAACAAGCATTCTATCGCTGCTTGGCTAAAGAAATTGAGTTATTGGCTTAGCCTTTGTGACATATGGGAAGTCCGAATCCGCTATACCATTTTTTCCTAATGTATATTACTGAATTTATTTTAATTTGTGTAATTCTTTCTAACTCGAATTTCATTTTGGAGGGCTTATTATAGTGAGTTCAAAGTACATAATTTCCTGCGTTCACTTTTCCGACAAACAGAGATAATCAAACGATAAGGTCTTCTTCATTTGGGAGCAGGGAAAGGCTGCAATTTTGGTATTTTTTCTTTTAAGTGCCCACATTTCTTTGTCTAATTTGTTAGAGATATAGAAGACAATCTATGGTAGGTGACTAAAATTTATAATTCAAAAGAGGGATATATTTTCGAAAATTGATTAGGTCGTTAATGTTAAGGGGTTAGAAGGAATAAGTTCAGTTGTTAAACAAATATGTATACTCTATTATCAGCAACCAGTTCCCCTAATCTTAGGGGACGGAAACAAGCCACTAAGTTATTGACAAACTATTCACCTTTTACAAAGAAAATTACTTCTCTTTATTAATAAAATAAAGCATAATGTTTAGGCATCATTCTCATATATCAGCATGAAATCTCCAATTTGCTGTTTAACTTATACTTTATTGGCAATGAGATCTAACTTCAATTTCCTTTTAGGTTGACTGAATTCTCCGTCTTTCCTTTTCATGTCTTAAAAGCGCTGGGTCGATTTCTGCAAGTGGTTTTCTTTTAGATGTCACTGCATTTTCGAAATGTATATGCGAAGTTATGGATATTTCCACTATTCTATTACACTCACCTGACTGAACAATAAAATTCCATAAGTATCAGCTGTTGGAATGCATCCATATTAGTAGGAAAAAAGACATTTTTCTTTGTGAAATAATCAATGATGCACCAGCAGTTTGTGAACTTTGCTAATATATAAAAGGATTTATTACATTTAAGTGCTATTTATGAGGTTATGTGGATGTCGCTGAAATTCCTAATTGTTTGTAGGCCATGTATATATATTCACATTTCTTTTGCATTGATTTTGTATATTCAGGAGTAATTCTTTTGCTGGTATACAGATGCAAACGATGGCCCATCTAGGAGTAATTCTTTTGCTGGTATACAGATGTAAACCTTTCTCAAAGGAGATTGTATGATCTATCTCCGTCGGTGCGGTGAGCTTTCTTTTTTAATGTTCTTTAGTCCTCTTAGGAGATATCATAGGAGTAGATGTTATAATTGTATTGGCAAAAGTTAAGGTCTCACCAATCCTTTCTTATTATACGTGTGTTTTCATGGGTGATGGTGAAAGGCAGATTATAGTATCTGTTCTACATTAGTGATGATCATCTGTTCTAAAAATCATAATAGTTCAGTGGATGTATTTAGAAAAGGTTGTGACATTTTGTGTGTTGGTATTTGGAATATTTTTATAAATGCATATGCATTTTAACCATTCAGCTACTGTTAAGTGCTAATCTCTGTCATTTGTCTCTTTCTGGAACTTCACCTTTGCATTGGATGAAAGTTCTTAGCATATAGTTTCCAAATAGTTGCTATTGGGTAGATTCAGCTGTCATAACCGACTTGAGAGTCCTCACATACAGTTGGACAACACAAAATGTTTCCCATGTCATGAACTTTGTTGTAAATAGAGATAAACCGGAGTCACATTGTTACTGTTATTGTATTGTTTATATTCGTATGTATTTTGTTAGTATTCTAAAAGGGGATAGAATAGCTTTTGTTGGACAAAATTATTGAATTGCAGAGAAGTAAGCTCTTATCGACCAGAGTGATACAAGGAATGGTGTTTATCACGGAAGAAATGATGAAATAACTGCAAACGTGAATGGATAAAAGATAATTCTTTATAATTTATGCTTGACATTTGTTTGTCTTGCAATTTATTCGACGACTACAGGGGATGTACCCAATTAGATATACTATTCAATGTACTAAATTCTGGATTAATTCATCTCAATATGCTATAACTTGAAGGTTGAATCCATTGTATTTAAAGAGCATCGAAGGAGGTATACAAAATATTCAGATGGCTTTGAAAGGCTGATAGCTTCCTGAAACTGATAAGGTATCAAAGCTTTGGTGAATGTATCTTGAAAAAAAATATGAAATATAAATCTATAAATGTTAGTTTCAAGATTTGATTGTATGCCCGAGATGATTGTATGCTATAACTTGCAGGTTGAATCCATTGTATTTAAAGAGCATCGAAGGAGGCCTACAAATATTCAGATTACTTAGAAAGGCTGATAGTCTTCCTGAAACTGATAAGGTATCATAGCCTTGATGAATGTATCTTGACAAAAAATGTTACTCTTTTATAAATGGCTAAGGGGTGTACGAACATAGCAATAGCTAATTGTACTGGATTTAGCGTAAGTTGTACTATGCATTGGGCCCACTTAATTATACAAGTACTACTTGGTAATTGCAAGTATACCCGTGTAAGTGTTATATTCTTCTCTAAACACGTGTGGTTTGACTCCTATTCTTCTCTCAACAGGTGTAATTTCACTTCTACTTTAGTACAATCCAGAATCTCCCATTCATATTCTACTTGCATTTCAGTTAGCGGAACTGTTCATGTTTGGATTATCCTGCTCTATGATGGTTTTTCACCTTCTTCTTCCTTCTTTGTTTTCCATTTCCTTCTTTTCTCTCTTCTTAGTTCGTTTATTTTACTTCTTTGCATTCCTCAAGTTTGCATTAGTTAAATTCTTTTACTTTATATTTATTTTAATTTTAATTAGCAATTTTGAGATTTTAACCTAAGTTTTGAAATTGGGGTTTTTTAGAATTCAATCAATCTCCAAATGCACATAGTGTGATTTGGAGTTAAAGGGGAACGAATGGGGGACGACTACAATAAAGCTGCTTCATAGTGCTTTCAGTGGCTCATATAGAGAGGTAAGGAATTGAATTTGCACTTCCTAAGAAAGCTATAAGAATTTATGTGGCAGCTTTTGTTCGTATCAATGGCCATGACATTTCATTTATTGAGATTTTAATTTTTGTTATTTTTAATTCTCCTCTTTTCTCTATGTTTACAGTGTTAATTACAATTTCTGTGCCAGCTTTTATCTTTCGTATCGATGGTCATGATATTTCATTTATTGAGATTTCAATTTTTGTTGTTTCTAATTCTCCTCTTTTTCTCTCTGTTGACTGTGTTAATTACAGTTTGTGTGAGCGGTAAGCAGTGATCAAATCTTCACTTCTTCTTTATTCAATTATTTGTAGAATCTTTTTCCTACATTCTTAGTATAACACAACTGCGACGTCGAGCTTCGTTCTCTATGGTTTTAGTTCTTCTATGTGCTTCTATTTTTGGGTGCATGTTGGTTCTATTCTTTTTCTCAAAACAATTGCACTCATGATTTTAATTTTTTGTTCAGTTTGTAATTATAATGATCTAGCTGTGGTATGAATTTTTAGTTAGTTAGACCATTGATCCATTCCTTCCAACTTGGTATGCATGTCCCTTCTGCTTGATTTTTCTAGAGCTAATGGTTGAGTTGACATTGGATGCCATTGGTTATTACTTAAGTTCTTTGTTAGTTGGGAGAATGAAAGTGAAACAAGTTTATGTTGAGAAGAGTTATTTTGCAATTTATGAGAAACGAAAGTAGTTTTACAAAGTAATAGGCTTACTGTTGAACTTATTGGCTAGTGCAGAAATTCCACTAGATACGTTGATGATCTTTGAATAAATATTAGTCATTCCAAGACTTGGCCCATTTGTTTTGTGTTAGTGCTGGTCTATTCTATTTGTACCATCTTGGGTACCTTTTTTTTATTTAATAAAATTTTACCTTATCAGGCTTGGCTGTATTTTGTTAATGTCTACTTTTTCAAATGCAGTAAATTTTACTTGCCTCAGTGATAGTTTTCTTTTCTAAGATAATCAATATTTGCACATAGTTTTAGAAGCTCTTAGTAGTGGATTGTGTCTTTGAGCGTCAAATTTATTTCTCATATTTTATCATTGTAAAATGGAGAGGCTAGCTGGATGTAAATACTAGAACATTAAATGGTATTCTGAAATGGTCAAAAATTATGCTACTATGTTGTAATTGAAGGTAAGGCTCTAATAGTAGAATGATAGAATTGGGATAGAACTAGATTTGCACTTCAGAGTTTCTTCAGTTAATTTCTATCTGAATGGGAGGTTGTTTTTTAATCTGATAGAATTTGCTTTGTATTTGTGAACTGATTTATAATTTCTAATGTCATAGATAATGAACAGATAGATGATAAGCTAATTACATAGATTGAGACTGCTTAGAATATAATTACTAGAGAACTAAGAACAAAGTTGTAGGCTTTTAATAGCAGAATAGTTGAACCAGCAGACCAAAAACAAGGGGATTCAAAAGAATCAGCTCTAGAATTTTGTATCATTTGGAACATTTGAAATTTCATAGAAGATGCATGGTTAGAATCTATATAGAAGAAAGAGTAAACATTACCAGGCATGAAGTAATATGGATAACTGATCATTTAACTGCACAATAGCAGAACAGAATTAAGGAAATGTTTTCTATGACTGGTAAGATTTGTTTAACTTGTACAATTAATGACAGGAGCCATAGTGTGTCAATGAGGAATAAAGGATAAGCTAAGCTCTTGAAAAAATAACAACGGAGAGAAGACTTTACATATCCTGATCATTCTTTAGGAAAAGCTCGCTCATACCAAGTTAAGAATGTAAGTCGATATTGTTCTTTTCTTTTCTTTTTTTTCTTTTAATCTGGTCTTTATATCTTCTTTTCATTTTATTTTGGTACCGTTTCATGTTTTTGTGGAGTATTTTACAACTATGAACAGTCCATATTTGGGTTTTAGGAGCATTGTGGCAGGCAAAAGTGAGTGGTAAGTTTACGAGGTCAAGAGTGTTTCGTCTCTTCCCTTCTCTTATGTCTATGCACAATAATATGTTTTGATACAAGTAATTGAGGATAGAATCCATTTTCCTTTCTATATAATGGTTTGAGCTTAACTTTATTCATGATCCAATGATAAAGCCAGCCTCTACTCTACCGTGCCTAAAATTAGGAAGATACATCCACATCGTTGTTGCTTTCTTTGAGTACTCTTTTTTGTAATCTTGAAGAAGCATGATATGAAATGGTTGCTTTCCTTCTTTAGGATCCTTCAACAGATGAGATAAGAAATAATTGAAGCTATAGATACTGTAAAATTGGGAATGAGATCGTTGATCTCTGCTTGGATTGCATAGTGAAACTTGCACACAATTGTACTGGTCTTTAAGGTTATCCAACTGTTTACATATTATTGACGTTGGTATTGAAGCATTCACTATTTTTTTTCTTTTTTTACAGGAAAGTCACTTGAAAATGTTAGTTGTCAGGCTCTAATCCTATTTAAACAAGTTGCAGCAGCACACTCAAACATTCTGTCAAGGAAGGAAAATGAAGTAGTCCAGATAATAGGGTTTGCAATGAAATTTACAAGACTGGACAACTTAATAGCAATCAGTTTTGAGCAACTATAGAGTTCTGCAATAAAATTTGACGAGCTGAAAAAGATGCAGTTACTCATTCTCTTAGATAGGTTGTGGAAAAATATTATTTCATCTTTTTATTTTTTGTGGAATATCATAAATAATAGTATATTATACATGTATTGTATAGGAAATCTTCTAATTTTCTCTGTTTAGGTTCCGATACGTTGCACCATGTCTACTAGCACCGTCGCAGTGGAAAAAAACTACGTGAACACTTGGTATGTGTGGCCCCTGCATTAGCAGGGGCATCATCTCTCTAGTGTACATATATATATATATATATATATAACAAGTATGTATGTACTACAATGGCCTCCGACCTTTTGCACCATTCTAGGAAATTCCTGCAAAACAAGTACTAAGGAACTGTTCTACATTCTAAGCCTTTGGCCTGCGGATGCTAGAGAAGCAAGCATATCATGTACACGTCTTGCACCAAAAACTGAAGATCAGAACATAAAGAAATTGGTGATGCTGTTATTTTCAAACTATTTTATAATGAGGCATAATTTTATAAAGACTTCCAAAAGCTTGAAATTATTACTTTTTATGCTTTATGCATTGGCCAAATTTGCTAGCTGGTCTAGATATCGAGTTTGAAGGGTAAATAAGACGATGATCGTTGTAAAGGGCAATGTAAATATGCCTGACAACTATCCAACTTCTTAAACTAACTTAATTACCTCGTATTAGTTACATTATAGGACGTCAATGATGATTTTTTGAATATATTAATGGATGAATATTTACCTTTTTTTTTTTTTTTTTTTTGTAGGTCTGCATGGTACAAGTAAAGCAGCATATGATGCGTGCCTAGCAGCTAGGTTTCATATCCCCTTCCCATTTACTTATGATATGAACAAAAAATAAAGTTAGTGGTTGGCCATGCATATGTTCTAATTAAATTTTAATATATATATGTTTCTAAAAGGTTGTCTGCTCATCCTTTGTTTTTTTCTTCTCAGTACAGTGCAACGACAAGATTGTCGAAATTAAACTTTGACCATATTTTGTTTTTCTAAATGTAATATATATATATATATATATATATATATATATATATATATATATATATATATATATATATATAAGTCCTTTCAATTCACATAGTCCTTTAAATATGCTTTGGGCATTTTTGGTCCTTTAAATTTCTCAAAAGTGAGCACTTCTTGTCTCTTTTAAATATTTAAGGAACCTTATTTTTTAGATTTGAAGGGAACATAAAAAAAGAAAAGATTTAGCGAGAATTCATATTTGGAGGCATAATTTTACAACCTCTACCATTTGGTCTATTTCTAAGAGTTCGGTACAACTTTTTGAGGTACAATTTTTTGTTATTTTGTCCTATTTTCTGGTGTCTATTGCAGTTTTTTTGTGTTACAATTTCTAGAATTTGACAAGAATTTCATACTATCTTTGGTAGATTTTTTTTTGTGTCACAATTTTCGATAAATCTAACAAATAGAGTTTACTAAATTTTTGATGGAGACTGAAAGTGCTCACTTTTGATAAACTTAAAAAATAAAAACTGTTTAGAGCATATTTAAGTGACTATTTTTTATCTATTTCAATAAGAGGCTATTTTTTTTTTTCATCTTATCATGAAATTGTACGTTCACAGGCTTAATCAAACAGAGAAATGGCAGGAAATTTGAATTGCAGTAAAGATTAAAAAACTACCCAAATGATGTTCTTGAAATCCCATAAGCTAAATTGAAACGAACTTGCGAGGAATCGACAATTCACTAAAACAAGTACCTATATACTAAATGAACTAATAAAAAAATAGAAAAAAAGTAGACCTTCCTCCAAAATTTGGGTCTTAAATAAACATAAATGTATGAAGTTTTGCTTTGGCAAGCCAAACTTCAGTTGCGTATGTCTGAAGTTTGTTTGCAAAAGCAATATGTCAAGCTTGAGATAATTTGAGACGCAATTTTTTTAAAACTTTAGGCACGTATGTCAAAAGTAAATTATGAAGTGTGTAGGCTCACAAAAATTTATAAATTACGGTTATTCCTTAAATAAGGGTCCTAAAATCGGCTATCTGTGCACTTGCCCTGGTCCGCAAAGAACTGAAAGCTGTTCATCAGAAAGCCCAAATGAAACTTTTTGAGTTGTAGCCCTAACTGTTACTAACCTATTGGGCTAGGCCCATCTCAGTTCAGCCCATTATCCATGAGACACGTAGTTTGATACTTTGATTGGCGCGGGTATTATAATAGAGAAACAAAATTTCCCGCTTTTTCAAATAAGTTCCCTCTATTCTCCTCGGCACAAACAAAATTTCCGAAGCGATTCTTCACAGATTGATTTGACATTACACAAAATTGCCGGAAAATGCCGACGTGGCAGTTGTACTCCGTCGCCGGGAATGATTTCCGATGGAAAATCTCCGATGAAGAGACTAAAATCGTAGAGCCGAGCTTAGCCCTAGCAGCTCCTCAGCAGCTCCAATCCATGGCCGACCTCTTGCGTCAAGGTACCTACTTCATTGTTCTTTTTCCTATATATAAACCGTAAAGTTTCAATACTTGCGCATTATGTTACATTAATCGATACAGGAAGTTCGAAATTAGCGGGGAGTAGTGATACAAGTTTCACGGCGAATTTCCCAGTTTTTCGAACTGGATCCGGGAAGCCTGTGGCAGTGAAGCAGTCTTCGATATCAAGAGCTCTTTCGATCCTTAATGATAAAAACAATGTGGTCCCGGACACAGGTCTCACATTTCATCTTTCAGGAGAAATAATTTATTATATTGAATTTTTTTTCTTTGCTTTTGGTAAAGTTTCTTCTTTTGATTTTTCTGAAAAGGTATGCTTCTGGAATTACTTATTCTTAATTTAAGTTTAGAAAATCTGGTATTTAATTATGCTACAACGTGCTTCAGTACTCTGACATTTGACTTTAAAATAAGATCAGAAGCAGAAGAAGAAATGAGTCTACACTGAACCAGAATTTGACCTAAAATGTATACAAAATTCAATCTTGCAGTATTCAGTGGAATATAATGTTGTAGTTTTGTAACATGTAACTCGAGTTTCTTTAGTTTGTCAATTGTAGAGAGATAGTGGAGTATATGAGTCCATATTTTGAATTTCTTGCTTTTATGGTGGTCTGGATATATGCATTATCATATACATTCAAGTTATTATGCAGGACAAGGGATTGGAAGAGAGAACAGTTTTGCCTTGCAGGAAGCTGCATTCCAGAAAGGCTCAGGGAAAGCTCTTAATGCCCCAGAATCTTTTTCCCCTTCTGGCTTGGAGAAACAATTTAACACGTCGAACTCAATGTTCCAGACAGGCTCTGGTAAAGCAGTTAGTATATCTTCCGCAGGTCTTAATAGGGCCAAGGCATTGTTGGGCTTGGAAGAAAAGGGTGACAATGAAACATTTCAAGGTTTTGAAAAGAAAAATAGATCTTCAGACGAGCACTTTGGGTTTCGGAGTTCAGTTCCTTTCGTGGCAGTAGAGGGGATTGCTAACACATGGTCTACTAAAGCTTCAGCAGCTTCATTGTCTCCGTTTGATGTTAAATTTAACTCCTCAGTTTGTGCAGCGGAGGAGTTAGTACCAGATTTTCTGCATTGTGCAGATAAACCTCCTCCGATAAAGTTTCATACTGCTGGTGGTAGATCAATATCAGTTTCTTCTGAGGCATTGAAACGTGCAAGGAGTCTGCTTGGAGATCCAGAGCTGGGATGTCTTGTAGATGAAAAGGATGTGGTTGATCCATTGTTTTCTTTTCCAAAAGACCAAAAATCTGTTGATCAGTCCTCCATTAAAGAATTAAACTCAGATACTCCTGTTTCCCTCTTATCGGCAGCAAAAGGCAGTGGCTCGTTAAGCCTTTTTACACCCCCATTTGGATCAACTTTGTACCATAAGAAGTCTTCTGTTAGAACAGAGAATCTCACTCCAGCAAGTAACTTGATGAAGGAGTTTGATGCTGTGGCAAAAGAAAGCACGAGTAGGCTGGACCATAGTATTCCTCAGCATGGAGAGGCATTCAACAAGAACTCAGCAGCTGTTGACCTAAAAGAAAATGACATCCCTTCAAAACCTAAATTGCTACAAAGGCCTTCTAGGGGTTCTTTGGTGGATATCTCAAATAACATTGGAGCTGGATCTGCAGATAGAAACCAAAACTTTGGTCAGAAGAGGAAACCTGGAAGGGGAAGTTTTGTTTCTCCATTCAAGAAGCCTCGAATTGCCAAAATTGTCACCCCTCTCAAAAGAAACGATTCCGGTGCTTCTAATGGTAAATTTGAAGTTTGTAGATAGACTCCTTAGGGCTTGTCTTAAATCTTTCTTTGACAAATTTGATATCATTTAACTAGGATTCTCAAATTCAGCACCACAATTACCCTCTCAAAAAGGAAAAGTTTCAGTTCGATATCCATTCCACGTTGCACGATTGTATATGAAGGAGTATCTTGGGGACCCCCCATCATTCCAGAGCAAGGTGAGAATGGACTGGAATAATTTCTTTCCTCAATTGATGACTTTGTTTTTGGCAGCTGATACTTGTTATGTTCTGTGGAGATCCAGCTAGAGAATCTGCCAGATGAAGTGAGAAGGATGAATCCAGATATTGCTGAAACTCATGTGTTCAATGATAAATCTTGCTCAGGTTGCATTGGAGTAAAGTCTTTCTGGGAGATGCTGTTTCAATCAGGGGCTTCTATGCAATATGTCTCTAAAGAGTAATTTCTGTACTTCTTTGCAAGAACGTTTTGGAAATCTTGTTGGCCGTTAGAATAGCTACAATTATCAGAAGGAACCAATTAGTTTCAAGTGTTACACTCAATAATCTTTTAGCTCTTGTAGCAGTATGAGTTATGTTGGTCATGGTACCCATTGGCCTATGCATCTGTGTGTCTGGTGGCTTGTGTCAGACACTACGAAAATGGTTTGGTTACAGCTTTCACATAAAGTTCTATGTTGAGTCACAGGCACTTGTATCTGCTACTTTTTCTTAGATCCATGGATTGATCTCTAGAGCTATAGTCATGGGTGTACTTGTCTATTGGGTTCTCAACATTCTTTTTTTATTTTTTATGTTAATTACGCTGTATGGCTACATCAAAAAGAGAAGACCCTATGTCCTTACCTCGCAAAACAAACTGGGGATATAAAAGACTCCACTAAGATCTACCAGTATACTAGTTACAGCATTGATATACTCCAAGCTACTCTAGCTTGATCCAAATACAAAAAATGCAGCTATGATACAGAGTACCTATGCTAAACTACACTTATACTTCACCAGCATGCATTTTTTTGCTGTTTGTGCTTGAAGGATATTATTTGAACAAAATCCAGCCTATATAGACCTTTAGCTGCAACAGGTAACTTGTTACTCAAATCATCATTTTCTGTACTCCATTTAGCTAGAGCATCTGCTACATGGTTAGCTTCCCAAATACAGTGGCACACTTCTCAATTCTCCTGATTAATGAGATTTTGTATCTGACTAATGGTGCTCCTCATAGACAATTCTATCGCTTAATATTGTTGTATGTCTATCAAAATTCGTCTGTCATTTAAATTGTTCTTCAATGTGACCTGCTTACACATTCTTCATCATTCCAATAGGTGGGTTACAAATCACTATAAGTGGATTGTTTGGAAACTTTCATCTTATGAGAGGTGTTATAGTGCCAAATTTTCTGGGAAGCTTTTGACAATCTGCAATGTACTTGAAGAATTAAAGTACAGGTATAAATTGAGTCAGTTTTGCATTTTCTCTTGGATTTCAGAGGTACAATAAAAACATCAATTCATCCTTTGGACAGATATGAAAGAGAAGTAAATTATGGTCATCGATCTGCAATTAAGAGAATTCTAGAAGGAGACGTCCCACCTTCTTCTATGATGGTGCTCTGCGTTTCCAAGGTCCATTCAATTTGCAACTCCCCAGTTGGACCTCAATTTTCTTTGTCTAACACGACCGAAAATGGAGCTTGTGCAAAAATTGAACTGACAGATGGGTGGTAAGAAAAATATTAATATCTATCACCATATTATAAGTTGGATTTCACGAATCATGCAGAACTTGTTTGTTTCACAGGTATTCAATTACTGCTGTCTTAGATATACTATTATCCAAGAAGTTGGCTGCTGGAAAGCTGTTTGTTGGCCAAAAGCTTAGGGTACCACATTAAATTAATGGTTGTAGTCTATCCTTGTAAGAGACTGTCAGAATTTCATATTGCTTACAGCTTATCTTGTCATCTAAAGATCTGGGGAGCTCGATTCTGTGGTTGGACAGGTCCTGTTTCACCACTTGAGGTTGTTGCCTTTAGCAGCTTCTAATTATTGGTGCTTTCATGGGTTTTTCAAGTTTCTATTGTCATTACTAAAGGTCTGCATTAATTTCAGGCATCAGGAACGACTAGTTTGCTACTGCATATAAATGGGACATATAGAGCTCATTGGGCATCTCGTTTGGGGTTATGTAAGCATTAGTAATACCAAGAACTTATGACCTGCATTTATATCCTGACAATGCCATTAAAGTATTCTCTTTCCCCTTTTGGCCCGTCTTGCTTCATGTAAATGTTGTTAGGTAAAGGTGGTGCCATTCCATTATCATTTTTATCAATCAAGGATGGTGGAGGTTCTGTTCCACTTACATTGGTCGGAATTTCAAGGATATATCCTGTTCTCTACAGGGAAAGGTAATTGAAATTTGTTACGGAAGAAAATTAGTTTTGAGTCTGATGAAAATCTATGACATCCAGGTTAAGTAATGGGGGTTTCGTTGTAAGATCTGAAAGGATGGAAGCTAAAGAGATGCAGTCTTTTAATCAAAGGTGATACTTGCAAACTTGCTGAAAGATTTCTCTCCATCCTTCACTTGATATCTACATTATGAGTTCATCTTTAGAATTGCATAAATTTTTGTTTTTTAACTGGAAGAAATGAATCACTCTTTCTTTAATTGGTAAAAACTATCACTTAAAGGGGAAAAAAAAACTCAACTGATACAGCCAATCCTTGCCTCTGGATGAGAATTGAAATGAGTTTGGCTCTCTTCCTTGCATCAAGCAAATACTGGCTAGCTTTTGAACAATTTAATAGCTATGCGCTTCCCACTTCTATCTTTATCCCTTCAGACGGTTGATTTGAATTGCATCATTTATAAACATCCAATATGTCCACAAAATGCATTTCGTCCTGTGACCATTTGCTGCTATCACATGCTTAGTTGAATATCTTCTTGTAATAAACTGGCATTCTGACCTTTGTATCTTCCAACTTCTTGCAATTTGCAGTATTAGCTTCTTGGTTTTTCCTCATCTGAAACCCGTGACACATCAAGAAATGTGCCTCAACTCCTTCATTGTAGGCCACTGTTGTATGATGCTAGTTTAGTAACATTCATGGCAATAATCTTATTGATCACTCTTAAGTCCACATTTGATTTATTCAATAAATATGATTTCGTGGGTGCAACATATATAAAAGTGTCTCAGTTGGTTTATCTGTAAAGTGATCCTTACTTCCTGCTACTATTATGTGTGATTTTCATCAAATGCTTGATGGATCACACATCTGTATCAATATATTATATTAGCAATAGCTATCAAGAATTGGATAGCAGATTAGTTTTTAAATGGAAAACGTCAATGGAATTGAGTAATGGTATATGTCAACTAATTTGACTATAATTTTGGTAACTACAACAGTCGCAAATTGCATGAGAACACCTAAAAATCTTCACTTGGATATATTTACTACTCAAAACATTTGACCTTTGCTTTAAGATTTGAGTGGTTCAACCATTCTGGTCATAGTTGAATACTGGAATGAGGCATGAAAATGAGGTTAATGGACAATGCGGATAGTATCTCTTTTTTTATTAGGCAAAAGATCAAAGAAAATAACTTGCACTGAGCTGAAAGAATAACATCAAATAAATCACTAAATTTTTTGTGCTATTAGAGAAAAATAGAACAAGCAGCGGAGAATAGTTGTTAAATGAATGCAAGGAAGAGTGGACATATGAAAGGATTGGACAACTCAATGTGGCTAAATGTTCGCTCCCTCTCCTGTGTGCACGGGGGTTAAGCTTAGGTAATTCTTGAATGAGACCTATCATACAACTCTCCAGTTAAAGTTGCTTTAGTAAGCCTTCAATTTTAACAGCTGTCAATTGTCTGCCCTCATCAAATTGATTGACATCCTCCAGCAAACCAGTATCACTCTGTTGAAATGCAGTCAAATCATATGCTAAATCCAATCTATGGGGAATGAAGGTGTTTCTTTAAATGAATTATGCATAACACATAAAATATGTTTGGTTGTATGTATCTGTATGGCTTGTTTGACGGCTAGGTGGTACCGACTGGTGGTTGTGAATGGTGGATTGAGCAGCTGGGTTTGGTTTGAATTATTAATCTGGTGGGTGGAAAATAAAGAATGACGAGAAGTGACAGTAAACAAAAGTACAAATGTAAAGTTTGCTCAATACCAAAAAGCTTGATCCAGCTCTAGTTACGAGAAGCTGGTGCTAGCCTTTTCTTCTGAAACATAGTGCAAGCGCTCGAGCCGATTTTGCAAATTATGATGGAAAAATGCCTTCATAAAGCTCAATAAGTTTCTGTAACATAATCAAGCTTGTGAGTTTTTCAATAAAGAAGCCAAAAGGTTCTGCTTGCTATGTCATTGTTTTCACTGTCAGTTGTTTTCCTCTTTCATATTAAGAAACTGACATTCTAGGATGGAGATCCTTTCTATCATGCCTATCTCTTGGATTTGTTGTATTTTCCAATACAAGTCCCACTTTCATGCAATGCTCTTTAAATACTACTTGATGTGTTTTATCTATGAATATCTGTGATATTTATTGATAAGACATATATTTGTGAATTGTCAATCTAGACGCTATAGAGTTGTGGAGGGAATAACTTCAGAATCTCAAAGGGTAAAGAGAGATGCGTACATTGGAAGTGACCATGAAAGTGAAGAAGGGGCAAGAATTTTGAAGATACTAGAGAGAGCTGCAGAACCAGAACTTCTGATGGCAGAGATGTCTAAAGAGCAGTTGAATGCATTTGCATCCTATCAAGCAAAGTTGGAGGTATGTTCTTTTATACTTGCTTTACTATAGGAGCTTAGTCATGATTCCTTTTCGTCATTTTCAGGCATCGAGGCAGTATGACCTGCAGAAATCTCTTGAAAAAGCTTTGCAAGCTGCTGGACTTGCTGAAAGAGACGTCACTCCTTTTATGCGAGTTAGAGTTGTTGGATTGACTAGCAAAAGTACCCCATCGAAGTGCTGCCCACAGGAAGGCTTAATTACAATTTGGAATCCAACTGAGAAGCAGGTAGTGAAAATGAGCTTTAATATCCTCTTGGTTATCTGATTTTGCTCTGAATTTTTTTCTTTAATCTTATATCCCCTCATTTTTGCTAATATATTTCTCAATTCTGTACTACTTCCATCTCTAACTGATTGTTTTATAGCAATCCGAGCTTGCAGAGGGTCAAGCTTTTGCTGTTACAGGGCTTACACCGATAAGCTCAGACTCGAGCACCCTTTATTTGCAAGCAAAAGGGTCCACAGCCAAATGGCGGCCTTTGTCTCCTATGGCAATTGAGGGTTTTGAGTAAGTATATGCTGTTTTCATGCTTTTACTGCACAAACTTATATATCTGATACCTGTTCCTGCAGGCCCTTTTTTTGTCCTCGCCGATCAGTTCCATTGAGTAAATTGGGTGAAGTTCCTATGACCAGGTTGGTTCTGGTGGTAAAATCTTGGATCAACACTTGTGCTCCTGAAGCGAGAAACTTCTTTATTCACTTATTGTGTTTCTTGGGTTCATTCAGGGAGTTTGATATCGCTGCAGTGGTTGTTTTTGTGGGGCAGCTGTATACAGAAGCTCATCAAAGTAAGCAGTGGGTATTTGTAGCTGATGGATCCACATCTACGTTGGATTCCAATGATGAATCAGAAACCTTAATGGCCACTAGCTTCACCTCACCATGCATAGAAACTGATTCATTTGCACCAATAAACTCTAACCTTGTAGGGTCTGTGGTGAGTAAGGAGTAAACTACTTGCAGTACATGATTTTCCTCATAGCCACCAGTACTGAACCTCTGATTTTCTGGAAGCAACTTATTGCGTATTTATCATCCTTTTTCGTCTAATGACAATTAGATATAAAACATTCAGAAAATCCTCTTTTATACAGGATATGGTGGTATACCATTAACTTCAACTCTAACGGTTCTGTTGCTTAATGGCATCTGGGCCCGTGTTTTTACTACTACAACCTTTATAAGCAGGCAACTTTTCTCTCATGGTCTTTGCTTGTATCCATGCAGAACATTATGTCATTGATGCACTACACAGTATTCCTGATTAATGAATTTAAAGGGTTATGCTGTTGAGTAAAACTCAAATGTTGAAGTCTATGGTGTTTCTCTAATTTGTATCCAGTATCCACAGCTGAAACAATGAAGTTTTTGCAGGTTTCCTTTTGGAATCTCATCAAGAGAGCAAGAGATAATGTTAATAACCTCTGGGTAGCTGAAGCAACAGAAAATTCGACCTATTATTTAAATTTTGATCATTCACATTGTTCTCATCTGAAAGAAGCCAGCGCTTCTGCTGAAAGATGGGCAAAGATATCTGGTTCGGTATGTGTCCTGGCATTTGGTCATGATATTATATATTAGCTGCATTTTTTCAAGCTTCTATTCTTTCATTATGCAGAGACTTGAAAGGCTTAGGGGGAAAGTTCTATCTATAATTAGCTGCCGCTGAACTTGAAGTTTGGTAAGTAATTTCCCGAGGTAACTTAATCAGTTTTCTTATTTCTTTTCTTTCTTCTTTTTCCTTTAGACTGGAGTGTATGCTGAATTTAATATCATAGTAGGACTTGATGGTGCGCGTATTACTGCAGGCTTGTATCCTAGCTAATGAAGAGGATTGAGATGTACTCCTTTAAGGGCTGCAACTTGATGCCATATATAGTGAGACCTATTTATATATATGTCTAGTCTTCTGCAAACTTGTTGCACTGCGGAGATATCAGTCGGTAAGTCAACAGATAATTTAAGGACAATTCAATTACAAGACACTGGCGCGACTTTGAACAGTGCATTTTATTTGATTATTCAGTTTTATTAGTCGCCCTAATATGCTACTCTTGTCAATGGATGTCCCTATTATTTCCAACTTTTTCTTAAATCTTGTCATCTATGATGCACAAAAGTACTAATCTTTATCTTCTTTTTGTTCTTACGCATCTTGTAGGGTCACTACAAGGCAAAATGATCCTGCCAATATTAGGCTTTTGCTGTGGATGAATAGAAGTCCAGGAGTTGCTGTCACTAAAACAAACTGCCTTTTGTTTTAATTAATCACTAAAACAAGCTGCCTTTTGTTTTAATTAAGTTGGCTTCAGCCATTAGCAACTAGTTTTGTTGGTTTTAGTTTCCGTCATATTAGCATCAACTTTTCTATTTCGCATTATGTGTTTATGCGACTACATTTCCTATCATGAAGGTTTAATCTCTGCACATATAATATATTTAAGGGAGAAAGCTTGGTTTAACGTAGAGTTCGTACTCTTTTTGGGTAAATAGGCTAAAGGAATTGTAGCATTGGAGAGCATGTTTGAAACCTAGGTTAATGAATTAATCATGATTTGGGTTAATATTGGTAAACAGATCATTATATATCTTTGGGTCAATAGGAATAGTACATGTAACTGTAGATCACATAATCTAAAATGGTAATAGTACAAGTCAAGCTTTACCTAAAATTAGTAAATTTGGTTGTGCTTCTTGCGATTGTAAAAGTTATGGTAATAATGTACTCTGTTTACTTTTACTTGTCCGCTATTGACTTTGCACATCCTTTAAGAAATACTCCTTTCGTTCACTTTTACTTGTCCACTATTATTTTTTGTACACCCCTTAAGAAATAATAAATAAAGTATATAATTTACCATGATACCCATATTAATTGGCGTATAATCTTAATGAATTTAGAAAATGATTTGGAATGAGTAATTAATGCTAAGGGTAAAACAAGAAAAATAAATTATTTTTCTCTTGATATGCAAAAGTGGATAAGTATAAGTGAAAATCTATTTTTGGAATAGTGGATAAATAAAAGTGAACGGAGAGAGTAATAAATAAAGTGCATAATTTACTATAGTACCTATATTAATTGGTGTATAGTCTTAATGGATTTGAAAAATGATTTGAAATGAGTAATTAATGCTAAAGGCAAAACATGATTCTTGATATGCGAAAAGTGACAAATAAAAATAAAAATTTATTTTTATAATACTTGACAACTAAAAGTGAACGGAGGGAGTAATATTACAAAGACAATTACTCTCTCCGTTCACTTGTCACTTGTCCACTATTGACTTTGCACACCTTTAAGAAAATGATTTGGAATGAGTAATTAATGCTAAGGGTAAAACAGAAAAAATAAATTATTTTTATCTTGATATGCGAAAAGTGACAAGTGAAAATGAAAATTTATTTTTAGAATACTCGACAACTAAAATTTAACGGAAGGAGTAATAGAAAGAATTTAGATTCAACACCTGTTTCTTAGAAGGATACACTGACACACCATATTCAAGGGGAGGTACCATGGTGTATGTTATTTGCTGATGACATAGTGCTGATTGATGAGACGCGAGGCGGCGTCAACGAGAGGCTGGATTCAAGTTGAGCATGACTAAGACAGAGTACCTAGAATGCAAGTTCAGCGTCGAGCCGATGAAAGCGGGATTTGACGTGAGGCTTGAATCACAGGTCATCCCCAAGAGGGACAGTTTCAAGTACCTTGGGTCGGTTATTCAGAGGAATAGGGAGATCGACGAGGATGTTACACACCGTATAGGGGTGGGGTGGATGAAGTGGAGGTTAACATCTGGAGTCCTATGTGACAAGAAAGTGCCAACGATTCTCAAAGGTAAATTTTATAGAGTGGTGGTCAGACCGGTCATGTTGTATGGGGCTGAGTGTTGGCTAGTTAAGAACTCACATATCCAGAAGATGAAAGTAGCTGAAATGAGGATGTTGAGGTGGATGTACGGGCATACTAAGATGGATAAGATTAGGAATGAAGATATCCGGAAGAAGGTGGGCGTGACTCCCATGGATGACAAGTTGCGAGAAGCAAGACTCAGATGGTTCGGGCACGTTCAGAGAAGAAGCCCAGATGAGCCGGTGAGGAGGTGTGAGTGGCTGGCTTTGGTGGGTACGAGGAGAGGTAGAGGGCGGCCTAAGAAGTATTGGAGAGAGGTGATCAGGAAGGACATGGCGTGGCTTCAGATTACCGAGGACATGGCCCTAGACAGGAAGTTGTGGAGGTCGAGCATTAAGGTTGTAGGGTAGGAGGTAGTTATACATATTTCTACGGCGCACCAAAGTGAGGCTAGTCTGTTAGGACTTAGTCTTAGACTGTTAGTGGTTAATGTTGAGTCACACTACTTTTTCGTCCCTCTTAGTGCCGAGTTGTATCTACTGATTATTGTTTTGCTGTTTATCTATTTTCTGGTTCTGGTGATGCTGTTATTTGTTTCATGGTTTCTTTTGATGGTATTGATATATTGCCTCTTTTCGTCTTCTTGAGCCGAGGGTCTTTCGGAAACAGCCTCTCTACCCCCTTGGAGTAGGGGTAAGGTCTGCGTACACACTACCCTCCTCAGGCCTCACTAGTGGGATTTAACTGGGTTGTTATTGTTGTTGTTGTTGTTGTTGTCCTCTTTCTTATTCGAAAGATAGTGCTTAAAAGCAACATACATTTGCGTTAATTCATTTGTTCATTTACATATTAAATTTATTTAGGGCATATACTTCTACATAATATTAATTTTATACTACCAAAGTGTAACGACCTAACCAGCCGTTTTTTCCTCTAGAACTCTGTTCCCCTAAATAAGACTCCCCGTATGTGCTTTTACTGTTCTATGACTTACGGGGATGCTAGTTCAGGAATTTGAAGGGTTCGGGTTGAAATCGGAACACTTGGTTTCTTAGTTTGACTTTAAAAGGGTAAGCTTGACTTCGATCAACATTTTGAGTAAACGACCCCGGAATCGGGATTTGACGGTTCCAATAAGTTCGTATGATGATTTTGGACTTGGGCGTAAGTTCGAATCGGGTTTTGGACGACCCGGGAGCGTTTCAGCGCTTAATAGTGAAAGCTAGCTATTTGAAGGTTTAAAGTTCTTCAAATTTGGTTTGGAGTAGGTTTTGGAGTAATCGAGGTCCGTTTGGAATTCTGCGCTTGGGAATAGTTCCGTATGGTAATTTAATACTTGCACGCAAAATTTGGTGTAATTCCGAATAATTTAAGTATGTTTCGGCACGTTTGGAGTAAGCTTGAAGAACTTGAAGTTTCTAAGTTGAATCAATTTGGTTTGGGGGTATGATTCTTAGTTTTAATGTTGTTTTATGCGTTCCGAGGGTTTGAGCGAGTCCGTTTTATAATTTTAAACTTGTTGGTATGTTCGGGCGGGGACCCGGGGGCTTCGGGTGTTAATCGGACGAGGCTCAGACCAAGTTTGGACTTAGGAGCAGCAGCTGAAGCTTCCAGCTTCTGGTGCAATCGCACCTGCGCTTGGCTAGCCACAGGTGCGAGCTCGCAGAAGCGAGACACAAGCCGCAGAAGCGGACAAGCATAGGGCAACCCAGTGATCGCAAGAGCGATCCAGGAACCGTACTTGCGAAGGCGCAGGTGCGAAGAATGACATCGCAGAAGCGGCTCAAGCCGCAGGAGCGACACACTTGCCGCAGAAGCGGAAACCCCGTACGCAGAACCGGCCCTCGCTGGGCTTGAGGAACTCCGCAGAAGCGGACATTGCACCGCAGGTGCGGTACTGCAAATGCGGCTCTTCTTTCGCAGGTGCGAAAAACCTGCTAGGCAGAATGTTTTAAAACGGGGTTCAGCCATTTTTGAGCCCATTTTCTTCATTCTTGGGTGATTTTGGAGCTTCTTGAGACGGGTATTCACCTAGCAACTTGGAGGTAAGTTAATTCTACCTATTGTGAGTTAAATACATAGATTATGGATAGATTTTAACATGTAAATTAGTGAAAATTATGGGTTTAGATGAAAAACCTAGGTTTTGATAAAAATGAGATTTTAACCACTAAAATGGTTATGGAATGAGATAAAAATTGTATATTTGAGTTTTTAAGGTTATGGGTGACGATTTCCTCCGTAAATTTCCGAAATCTGGGTACGTGGGTCCGGGGTAAATTTTAGGAATTCTATCAATTTGGGTTAGGTAATTAATCTAATAATTTAATTTCGGATTGTTGAGCATGTATTGATTAAATTATATAATATTTGATTAGTTTCAGATTTTTCGGCACCAAATTGAGGCTTTAGCGCGAAATAGCGACCGAGAAGTGAGCTTTGAGATGAGGTAAGTCTCTTATCTAACCTTGTAAGAGGGAATTTATCCCATAGGTATTGTAAATAAATATTTGTTTCTAACTGTGGGGGCTACGTACGTACGAGGTGACGAGAGTCCGTGCGTAGCTACTAGTTATGCTTATGTCCGGGTAATTTTAGGACTCAATGCATGAATTATTTGAAATTTTTGCACCATACTTGTTAAATTAAAATACCTAAATTATATTAGAACTTGTTAGAGAAATTGTGAAAGGCAGTTAGTGAAATTTGTATTACTTTGTATATAAATCCTTAATCACGTTAAGTCAAATGCTTATAAAGTATCCTTCTCTTCTTGTAGAGCGGACCGAATGCCTCGACAGTAGATAGATGCATCTATGGATCGTGTTGCACGTCCCTCGGCAGTGTACACGTCACTCTGGATCGGGCCGTACAACCTCGGCATCAATCGTGCTTAATAATAATACTTGATATCTTGATATTTTGTTGTGGCTTGTAAGATTACAGCCTTTAAAAGGAATGACTTATTTGGATATTTTATAATTGTGAAAGAATTATTTGCTCTTGCTTGTTGAGAAGATTTAAATTTATTTACACGTCCAGTATTTATTTAAGATTTTATTTGAATAATTATTGACCCATAGTGAGTGTCGAAGTCGACCTCTCGTCACTACTTCTTCGAGATTAGACTTGATACTTACTGGATACACATTGTTTACGTACTCGTGCTATACTTGTTGCACTTTTTGTGCAGGATCTGAGATAGGTGCATCAAGCGGTCCTACCGGTGCGCATCCCCGATATCCCGAGGCCTAGTGATGAGCTGCTTTTTCTGAGCCGTTCCGCAACACCTAGTGTCTCTCTTCGTATTCGTATTCTGTCTATTTTATGTTTAGATGGTATTTAGAATGTTTTATTTATTTAAACCTTTTATTTTCTTGAATCTTGCAAATAAAGAAAGTTTAATTGCTCGGAAACTTATTAAAAGAGGAATAATATGTCTAATTCACTAGTTGGCTTGCGTAGCGGTGATGTTGGGCGCCATCACAACCTATAGGTGAAATTGGGTCATGACAACATGATATCAGAGCACTAGGTTCACGTAGGTCTCACCAGTTTTGAGCAGGCCTAATAGAGTCTTGCGGATCGGTACAGAGACGTCTGTACTTATCTTCAAGAGGCTATAGGGTGTTAGAAAACTACCTTTCTTCATCTCCTATCGTGCAGTTGATGTGGTACTAAGTATCTTTCTCTTATTTTCTCACAGATGGTGAGAACGCACTCTACGGAGGTTCTAGACCAGGGAAGAGCTGCTCCCCCAGTTGCTAGAGGAAGAGGCAGAGGCTGAGGGAGGGCTCCAGCATGTGGTAGGGGACGAGGATGTCCCAGGGTTGCTCCAGCTATGCCACTAGTGGATCTAGCAGAGGATCATATCGTTGAGAAGCAGGGCGAGGTGCCTGCGGCAGAGCCAGCTCTGGTGGATTTCATGTCCGCACCGGGATTCTAGGAGGGCATGGGCCGTATGCTGCGGTTCATGGATACTATGACTCAGGCCGGTTTATTTTCGGCAGACCCAACCAAATCTTAGGCAGGAGGGGGAGCACAAACCCCTACCGCGCAGGCTCATGGGCATGCAACTGCTGTATATCAGACTCAGGGCGCATTACCCGTAGGAGGAGCCCAGCCAGTAGCAGCAGCTACACCTGAGCCCAGATCAGCTGCGGCCGGCGAGCCGCAGAAGCTATTTGACAGATGGACCAGGCTACATCCTCCTGTTTTTGGGGGTGAGCGACATGAGGATACCCAGGACTTCATTGATCAGTGCAGGAACAGACTGCACAACATGAGGATATTAGAGTCCCATGGGGTAGACTTTGCTACTTTTCAGCTGGAAGGAAGGGCCCGTAGATGGTGGTAGTCCTATCTTCTTGGCAGACCAGTAGATTCTCCTCCTATGACTTAGGACAGGGTTCACCTGTATCTTCCTGGATAGGTATATTTCACTCTCCCAGAGGGAAGAGTTGCGGTTTTAGTTCGAGCAGCTCCAGCAGGGTCAGGTGTCAGTGACCGACTATGAGGCGAGATTCTCCGAGTTGTCTCGCCATGCACTTATGATACTTTCTACTGATGCAGAGAGAGCACGGAGGTTTGTTGCAGGTTTGCACACTGGTATTCAGGCTACTATGGTCTGGGAGGTTGAGATGGGGACTTCTTACGAGTTGGTTGTGGAGATAGCTCGAAGGATCGAGGGTGTGCGTTAGCGTAGCCGAGAGCAGGCTACGAGGGATACGCGGTTTCGATATTCGGGAGAGTTCATAGGTGCTCCGGCTGGGGGTAGAGTCAGTTCATGAGAGGTTAGTCCAGCAAGCCCCCATACCCAGCACCACCGCCTCATCGGGGTGCTCCAGTGCGACCTTCTTTCAGTGCTATGCCAGAGAGTTCTTACCGCTCTCCAGCTATTCAGGGTTCCTCCGATGGGTATTCAGGTCATCAGGGCCAGACTTTAGGTCAGCAGCCCACCGTACCGAGAGGTTGTTCCGAGTGCGAAGATCTCAGTCATGTGCGGAGGTTATGCCCCAGGCTTCAGGGTAGGGTAGTGCAGTAGGGTCAGCAACCTATGATTACAACACCAGTTGCTCCACCAGCCGTACGGCTGCCTAGAGGCGGAGGACATATGAGTAGGGGCCGTCCTAGAGGTGGAGGCCAGCCAGGTGGAGGCCAATCAGGTGATGCTTCAGCTCGGTTCTATGCTTTTCCGGCCAGACCAGATGTAGAGGCCTCAGATGCCGTGATCATATGTATTATTTCTGCCAGCGATAGAGATGCCTCAGTATTATTTAATCCAGGGTCTACATATTCATATGTGTCATCTCTATTTTCTCATTTCCTGGGTGTTTCTCGTGAGTCCTTGGATACTCTTGTTTATGTGTCCTCTCCTGTGGGTGATTCTGTTATTGTGGATCGGATCTACCGGTCCTGCATTATTACTTTCTGTGGTTATAAAACTAGAGCAGATCTTCTACTTCTTGAGATGACCGACTTTAAGATTATCCTAGGCATAGACTGGTTATCTCTGTATCATGTCATCCTATATTGCCATGCCAAGACTGTTACCTTGGCGATGCCAGAGCTGCCTAGGTTGGAGTGGAAGGGTTCATCTGTCAGTGCATCTAATCAGGTTATTTCCTTTATGAAGGCTCGACACATGATCGAGAAGGGTTGTTTGGCTTATCTGGCATATGTACGGGACACTACTGCAGAGACTCTGGCGATTGATTCAGTGCCTGTAGTCCAGAAGTTCTCCAATGTATTTCCTTTAGATTTTCCAAGCATGCCACCAAATCGTGATATTGATTTCTGTATCGACTTGGCTCCGGATACCCAGCCTATATCTATCCCACCGTAGCACATAGCTCCAAAAGAGTTAAAGGAGTTAAAAGAGCAGCCTGAGAAGTTACTAGCAAAAGGGTTCATCAGACCGAGTGTGTCGCCTTGGGGTGCACCGATATTATTTGTGAAAAAAAAGGATGGAACTATGCGGATGTGTATTGATTATCGCTAATTGAACAAAGTTACCATTAAGAATAAGTACCCGTTACCGCTTATTGATGATTTGTTTGACCAGTTGTAGGGTGCTAGGGTGTTCTCTAAATCGACTTGAGATCGGGGTACCATCAGTTGAAGATTCGAGATTCGGATGTTCCGAAGACTGCTTTTCGGACTAGGTATGGCCATTATAAGTTTCTGGTAATGTCCTTCGGTTTGACTAATGCCTCAGCGGCGTTTATGGATTTGATGAACAGGATGTTCAGGCCACATATTGATTCGTCTGTCATTGTCTTCATTGATGACATTTTGATCTACTCGCGCAGCAAGGAGGAGCACGAGCAACATATGAGAGTTGTGCTTCAGACCTTGCGGGAACAAAAACTATATGCTAAGTTCTCCAAGTGTGAGTTTTGGCTAGACTCTGTAGCATTCTTGGGGCATATTGTATCGGGCGAGGGTATTAAAGTTGATCCCAAAAAGATCGAGGCAGTTCAGAGTTGGAATCGTCCTACTACGACGACTGAGATCAGGAGTTTCCTGGGGTTAGCAGGTTATTATCGTCGGTTTCTGGAAGGCTTTTCATCTATTGCAGCACCTTTAACTAGGTTAACCTAGAAGGGTGATCCATTCCGATGGTCCGATGATTGTGAGGTGAGCTTTCAGAAGCTCAAGACGGCATTGACTTCAACACCGGTGTTAGTGTTGCCTTCCGGTTCAGGGATGTATACTGTTTATTGCGATGTTTCACGCGTTGGTTTGGGATGTGTATTGATGCAGGAGGGGCGAGTTATTGCATATGCTTCACGTCAGCTGAAGAACCACGAGAAGAATTACCCGGTACATGATTTAGAGTTGGTTGCGATTGTTCACGCTCTTAAAATCTGGAGGCATTATCTTTATGGGGTGTCTTGTGAGGTTTACACTGATCATCGCAGCTTGCAGCATTTGTTCAAACATAGGAATATAAATTTGAGGTAGCGCAGGTGGCTTGAGTTATCAAAAGATTATGATATTACTATCCTTTATCATTTGGGCCAAGCAAACATAGTTGTAGACGCCTTGAGCAGAAAGGCGGAGAGTATGGGTAGTTTAGCCTTCATTACAGTAGAGGAGAGGCCATTAGCTTTGGACATTCAGTCCTTGGCTAACAGACTTGTAAGGCTGGATATTTCAGAGCCCAGGCGAGTTCTTGCATATGTTGCTGCCCAGTCTTCACTATTTGAGCGTATCAAGGCTCGCCAGTTTGATGATCCACACTTGTCGGTTCTTTGAGAGACGGTACTACGGGGTGGTTCCAAGGAGGTTACTATCGGCGAAGATGGTGTTCTGTGACTCCAGGGTCGTCTATGTGTTCTAATGTGGATGGGCTGAGGGAAAAGATCCTAGAGGAGGCACACAGTTCTCGTTATTCTATTCATCCAGGTACTACGAAGATGTATCGCGACCTGAGGCAACATTATTGGTGGCGGCAGATGAAGAAGGACATAGTTGAGTATGTAGCTAGGTGCCTAAATTGCCAGCAAGTTAAGTACGAGCACCAAAGGCCAGGTGGATTACTTCAGCAGATGATTATACCGGAGTGGAAATGGGAGCGCATTACTATGGACTTCGTAGTTGGGTTGCCGCGGACCTTGCGAAAGTTTGATGCGGTTTGGGTCATTGTCGACAGGTTGACCAAGTCGGCACACTTCATTCCGGTTGTGACTACGTATACTTCAGAGAGGTTGGCCCAGATTTATATTCAGGATATAGTTCAGTTGCATGGTGTGCCCATTTTCATCATATCAGATAGAGCCCCTTAGTTTACTTCACATTTCTGGAGAGCAGTACAGAGTGAATTGGGGACCCGTGTAGAGCTCAGCACAATCTTTCATTCGCAGACCGACGGGCAGTCAGAACGGACAGTTCAAATCTTGGAGTATATGCTCAGGGCATGTGTGATTGACTTCAGAGGTCAGTGGGATCGTTTCTTGCCTTTGGCTGAGTTTGCTTATAATAACAATTACCAATCCAGCATTGAGATGGCTCCATTTAAGGCTTTATATGGTCGGCGATGTCGTTCGCCCATAGGATGGTTTGAGCCCGGTGAGGCTAAGTTATATGGTACTGATTTGGTGAAGATTGCCTTGGAAAAGGTATATTTGATTCAGGAGCGACTTTGTACAACACAGTCCAGACAGAAGAGTTACGCGGATCAGAAAGTGCGTGATTTATCATTTATGGTGGGCGAGAAAGTTCTCTTGAAGATTTCACTGATGAAGGGAATCATGAGGTTCGGGAAGAAGGGCAAGTTGAGCCCAAGGTTTATAGGCCCATTTGAGGTGTTGAGACGAGTTGGGGAGGTTGCTTACGAGCTTGCCTTGCCTCCCAGTCAATCGGGAGTTCATCCAGTTTTCCATGTATCTATGCTCCGGAAGTATCATGCCGACCTGTCGCATGTGTTAGACTTCAGCACGGTTCAGCTAGATGAGAGCTTGGGTTATGAGGAGGAGCCAATTGCCATTGTTGATAGAGAGGTTCACCAATTGAGGTTCAAGAGGATTTCCGCGGTAAAAGTTTAGTGGCAGGGCCAACCAGTCAAGGAAGTGACTTGGGAGGCCGAGGAGGACATGCAGAGCAAATATCCACACTTATTTAGCACTCCAGGTATGATTCTAAACCCATTCGAGGATGAATATTTGTTTAAGAGGTGGAGAATGTAACGATCCAACCGGATGTTTTGCCTTCTAGAACCACGTTCCCCTAAATAAGACTCTCTGTATGTGCTTTTACTGTTTTATGACTTGCTGGGATGGCTAGTTCTAGTATTTGAAGGGTTCGGGTTGAAATCAGAACACTTGGTTCCTTAGTTTGGCTTTAAAAGGGTAAGTTTGACTTCGATCAACGTTTTGAGTAAACGACCTCAGAATCGGGATTTGACGGTTCTAATAGGTTCATATGATGATTTTGGACTTGGGCGTATGTTCGAATCAGGTTTTGGACGACCCGGGAGCGTTTCAGCGCTTAATATTGAAAGTTGGCTATTTGAAGGTTTAAAGTTCTTCAAATTTGGTTTGAAGTAGGTTTTGGAGTAATCGAGATCCCTTTGGAATTCCGGGCCTGGGAATAGTTCTGTATGGTGATTTAAGACTTGCACGCAAAATTTGGTGTTATTCCGAGTAATTTAAGTATGTTTCGGCACGTTCGGAGTAAGCTTGAAGAAGTTGAAGTTTCTAAGTTGAATCAATTTGGTTTGGGGTATGATTCTTAGTTTTGATGTTGTTTTATGCGTTCCGAGGGTTCGAGCGAGTCCGTTTTATGATTTCAAACTTGTTATTATGTTCGGGCGGGGCCCCGAGGGACTCGGGTGTTAATCGGACGAGGCTCGGACCAAGTTTGGACTTAGGAGCAGCAGCTGAAGCTTCCATCTTCTGGTGCAATCACACCTGCGCTTGGCCAGCCACAAGTGCGAGCTCGTAGAAGCGAGACACAAGTCGCAGAAGCGGACAAGCATACGGCTGCCCTGTGACCGTAGGAGCCAGCCAGGGACCGCAACTGCGAATGCGCAGGTGCGAAGAATGCCATCACAGAAGCGGCTCAAGCCGAAGGAGCGACACACTCGCCGCAGAAGCGGAAACCCTGTCCGCAGAAGCGGCCCTCGCTGGGCTTGAGGAACTCCGCAGAAGCGGACATTGCACCGCAGGTGCGGTACCGCAAATGCTGCTCTTCTTTCGCAGGTGCGAAAAACCTGCTGGGCAGAATGTTTTAAAACGGGGCTCAACCATTTTTGAGCCCATTTTCTTCATTCTTGGGCGATGTTGGAGCTTTTTGAGAGGGGTGTTCACCTAACAATTTGGAAGTAAGTTAATTCTACCTATTGTGAGTTAAATACATAGATTATGGGTAGATCTTAACATGTAAATTAGTAAAAATTATGGGTTTAGATGAAAAACCTAGGTTTTGATAAAAATGAGATTTTAACCACAAAAATGGTTATGGAATGGGATGAAAATTGTATATTTGAGTTCTTAAGGTTATGGGTGACGATTTTCTCTGAAAATTTCCGAAATTCGAGCACGTGGACCCGGGGTAAATTTTAGAAATTTTATCAATTTGGGTTAGGTAATTAATCTAATAATTTAATTTCAAATTGTTGAGCATGTATTGATTAAATTATATGATATTTGACTAGTTTCAGATTTTTTGGCACCAAATTGAGGCTTTAGCGCGAAATAGCGATCGAGAAGTGATCTTTGAGATACGGTAAGTCTCTTGTCTAACTTTGTAAGAGGAAATTTACCCCATAGGTATTGTAAATAAATATTTGTTTCTAATTGTGGGGGCTACGTACGTACGAGGTGACAAGAGTCCGTGCGTAACTACTAGTTATGCTTATGTCCGGGTAGTTTTAGGACTCAATGCATGAATTATTTGGAATTTTTGCACCATACTTATTAAATTAAAATGCCTAAATTATATTAGAACTTGTTAGAGAAATTGTGAAAGGTAGTTAATGAAATTTATATTACTTTATATATAAATCCTTAATCACGTTAAGTCAAATGCTTATAAAGTATCCTTCTCTTCCTGTGGAGCAGGGCGAATGCCTCGGCAGTAGATAGATGCATCTATGGATCGTGCCGCACGTCCCTTGGCAGTGTACACGTCACTTTGGATCGGGCCGTACGACCTCGGCATCTATCGTGCTTAATAATAATACTTGGTGTCTTGATATTTTGTTGTGGCTTGTAAGATTACAGCCTTTAAAAGGAATGACTTATTGGAAAATTTTATAATTGTGAAAGAATTATTTGCTTCTGCTTGTTGAGAAGATTTAAATTTATTTACACGTCCGATATTTATTTATGATTTTATTTGTATAATTATTGACCCATAGTGAGTGTCGAAGTCGATCTCTCGTCACTACATTTTCAAGATTAGACTTGATACTTACTGGGTATATGTTGTTTACGTACTCATGCTACACTTGCTGTACTTTTTGTGCAGGATCTGAGACAGGTAAATCAGGCGGTCCTACCGGTGCGTATCCTCGATATCCCGAGGCCTAGTGGTGAGCTACTTTTCCTTAGCCGTTCCGCAACACCTAGTGTCTCTCTTCGTATTCGTATTTTGTCTATTTTATGTTTAGACAGTATTTAGAATTTTGTATAATCTACTAGATGCTCATACACTTGTGACACCAGGTCTTGACACACACACACTAGTAGAATTGTGGTATTGAATTATTACTTTGGTTTTATTTATTTAAACTTTTTATTTTCTTGAATCTTGCAAATAAGGAAAGTTTAATTGCTAGAAAACTTATTAAAAGATGAATAATATGTCTAATTCACTAGTTGGCTTGCCTAGCGGTGATGTTGGGCGCAATCACGACCTATAAGTAAAATTGGGTCGTGACAGAAAGATGTTTATTAAAGTTTCATCTACTTAAGAAAGATCCAAAAGGAATATTAAAAATAATAAATAGATAATCAAATAAAATTAAAATTACATAAATTTCATCTTTAAAATATTATAACAAAAACAAAACGTTTAAATTACTAATAATCTTATATTTGAGAAAGAAAACTTATAAAAATGAAATACAAACGTTTTGATTAGCGGGGAAAAAAAAGATTGGCGCCTCTTGCCCTTACAATAAAAAAAATCAAAGAACAATGTTGGCAGCCAGAAAGTCTTTCAACCACACTTTTTCACTTATTTGGTAGAGCCCATAAAATTAATCTCCTATAACTAATTAATCTCACCCATATCCACGTAACAAAATAGTCGATTAGGATTCACAGGTAATAAATTACAAGAATTAATGCCAAACGTCATTTGTTTCACATTCTTTTTATTTCCACATGAATAAACACTACTATTGAGTTTATTGCTCTTTTCTCTGTAAATAAGGTTTTTTCCAACAGAAAATATATTTGGCCACACTAATAATGGTCCAAATGTCTAGAATGGGACATTATGGTAACTTCGCACGACTTTTGAGGGCATAATGGATAATTATGCATTTTTATTTTCCATCTCTACCGGTTAGTAGATTTTTATTTTAATTTAATTTTTTCAGACAATTCTCTCTCATTATTTTAATTGTATTACCTTCCCAAGGCTTCTTTCACATATACACATGCATGGCTACATCATTTTTCATAAAGAACTAAATGCACATACATATACTATACCAAATGAAATACATTGAAATATACACATAGTATACTAGAGGAAATACGTATAAAATTAAACTACTATACTCATCTTGCATTGGTCACTTTCTAACCCTAAACTCTTAAATATATAGTGCTTCACCTAAGAAGCTTTTCCAGCCCCCATTTTTCTATCTTTGTTTTCTCCTTCTTCATCTCTTATATTTCTTTTAGAGTTAAGGGTTAGATTAAGGAATGGGGGACGGAAAGAGGAATAATGCTTCGAAAGTCTATGTTGTATTTCGTGGTAAGAGGCCTGGATTATATAACTCTTGGCATCAGTGTGCTCCTATGGTTACTGGTGTCAAGGGTAGCATCTTCAAGGCTTTCAAATCGTATGATGAAGTCATAGCAGCGTTCAATGAGTTCAGAAAAAGTTGTCAAGCTGATAATATATCGGCATCAAAAGTGTATGTGGTATTTCGTAGTAAAGGGCCCGGATTATACAACTCTTGATGTGAGTGTGCTTCTATGGTTATAGGTTTCAAAGGAAGCATCTTCAAGTCTTACAAATCTTATGATGAAGCCATAGCAGCATTCAATGAATTCTACGAAGAAAATGCTGTCAGTGAAGAACTATCTTCAAGTTCGTTTGTAGATGAAAGTGGTATAAGGATTGAAGGTGACAATGGAGCAAGTGTTATTTCATCTGTGTTGTTAGCTGGAATGTTTGTAGGAATGAAGATATCAGAAAATTATTCAGTTTGATTATTAATAAAACTATTTTTTCCCTTATGAATTGAATATTTTGTCTATATTGTTGGATCTTAATTGAAAAGTTTAGTTCTAAGTGTCAAAGTGTTATCATCTACTGACTAGATGTTAAGTAGTTATAAGCGTTAGATTCATTTTGCACCTGTTTTAAACCTTACTACATCGATTCATGATATTCATCAGATTTTGGACACTGTCTGGAATGTTAGATGAACCTTTCACATTTGTTTGATTCTGAAAAATTGTAGTAATGTCAGATTTTGGACACTGTTTGATTCATCTCTAAAAAAATCCTTCTTTTGACAAGAACTTGGGAAGTTTGCTTCATAAGTACTTCTTCTATTCTCAACTATCTTCAATATTTTTACATATTTCTTGACAATACATTTTTCTACTGTCTAAGGTTGGTGTCATAAGTTCAATGTGCTGTCTTAATTTGACAAAATATTGACCACCTTTAGAGGACTTAATTAATCTTTACAAATGATACTCTTAGTTCTTTCATTGTATTAGGTATAGACGAACAATTACACTTTTGAAGACAATATGACTGTTTTGTTAACTTGAATCAAACGATCATTTAAGTAAAAAAAAAATGATTCAAAGACATAATAATATAGTTTCATTAATATGAGATTTCATAATATCACCAAAACATAATAAGATCAATAAAAATATCACCATAAGGGGTAGACAACTTCATAGACTATTAGAAAAATATCACCATAAGCAAAAGACAACTTGAGAGAAAACTTCATAATGCATGGACTACTCAATATTCTGGGTCACAGAGGGAGACATGGTGGTCTTGGAGGCAGATTTAGTGTCACTAGTAATAACAATAATAGAATTACTCTTAGCTCCAGTCTGGACGGATGGTGTGGGAATATCATCAAGCATGATATAAATTGAAGTTAGCGGATGCTCCTCCAACATGACACTTTTTATGTAATCAATGCTTGAGTCACGAACCGCCCTCTCAAGCAATTCATTAACCTCACACTTTAGCTTAGTAAAGTCACGCTTAAGATCTTGGTACAAAATATTATGACTAACGGGTGAACCATGGAGTGACTATTCAACAACTTTCTTGATCGGAGTCCTATCCATCGTTTTGCTTAGATGTAGTAGTAGTTTCAGTTTGTTTGTTTTATGTAGGGTTAGCATACGAGAAAAATATATAGGTAGAGTTAAAATACTACTCCACTTCCCAGTAGGACTTAAAGTCTCTTTGTAGAGACCCTATGCAACCATTACACTTCCTAGTAGCCACCTCCACTCCTCCATGCAGACATTACACTTTCCAGCAGCCACTTCCACTCCTCCATACATCCATTACACTTCCCAGTAGCCCTTTCCACTCCTCCATGCAACCATTACACTTCCAGTAGTCAAGTTCACTCCTGCATGCACTATTACACTCCTCCATGCAACGATCACTCTCATCCACGACTACAATTAATTATCGAAGCTTGTCTTTATCCATCCGCCTATACAGATTTTGTATAAATTTTTTTTAACTTCTGCCATATAGTGGCAGTGTCCTTTATAGGTTTTATCTCATAGTCTTAACCTTAGATTTATCAGACTTGAGTAATCCATGTAAAGGTTATTTGACCCTTGTTTAGGTTAAGGTTTAGGTTTAGGTTTAGGTTTTGGTTCTCTTTTGGTTTAGGTTCATTTAGGTTTAGGTTTAAGTTTTGGTTTTGGTGGTTGAATTCTAATTAATAACGGATCGGTCTCCAAAATTTTGTATTGTTAAATACAATTTTTGATTTTCCGTGTTGATTTTTCCACTTCTCTATGATCAAATTAATGTCGATTTTCAGACTTTTTTTTAAAGATAAGCTTCCCAATCTTGTTCTTGGTTGTAAAAGGATAGAAAAGAAGAGGGGGACTTGGCCTAAACGATGAATGCTAAATAATATCTTGGTTGTAGTTCTAGTTTAGTTATTTTTTGTACTAAATATATTAAATGATTTTCAGATTAAATAGGCCTTTTTTAATCCAGTAGTCTTCTTAAAATAAATAAATATAACAATAATCATTGAAAAAAATACAAACAATATTATAAGGAACAACCATATTAATCCAGAAACATGTTCTTATAATACTATTTTTATTCATTTGAAGTCACTACATATAACTAAAAGCACATATGACGAGCTAAGCATTAGGTGTTTCTTGCACTTCAACAAAGAAGATCAAAGCCCCTGATGTAGCCTCATCTAGTTCAAAGAGAAGAAAACTTCCTTTCTTCAGATTATTGTCGACAATAAATTATTTTTACCCCTTAACGAGTCTTCTCCGAACAACACCTGTGAGAGCCACAACCCACTCCTTCCCATTACATAGAAGTATTATTTTAACCAAAATAAGAGGAAGATAGTCACAGATACTCTTTGGAAGAAACTGCACGAACATAATGAAAAAAAGGGTTCAGGGTTCATTGCTAGCTGGGATAATCAATTGTTATCAAATCATGAAAATTTATATAAAAAACAATTTATCAGATCATCACTCTTAATGTACGATCTAGGCAAATTCATCCTAAACCATGGATAGAAATCATATTCTATCCATCCATTAGCATTCATGTTTAGAGTATCTATTTTGTTTGGAGAGTTGGAAATGTTGTTTAACACATTAGCTTGTGTTTAAGAGATATATAAAGAGTCAAACATTTTAATTTCCCTCCAATCGTATTTTTACTTTTTCCTTTGTTTCCTCCGAAAATTTTATTTGACATTTTAGTCCAAAAATGTCATCTTGTTTTCCCTCCTAATAAAGAAGCTAGAATACATTTTAGTCCTAAAATTTAATCATGTTTTTCCTCTTATTATGTAACGATCCGACCGGTCGTTTTGAGTATTTGCACTTCGCTTGGTTGTTTGAGGGCATGAGTAGCTCCGTATGATGTATTATGACTTATGTGAATCGTCGGTTTTAGTTTTCAGATTATTCGGAATTGATATGGAAGAAAGATTCTCAGCTAGAAGCTTTAAATTTAAAAGGTTTGACCAAGTTTGACTTTTTAGTATTTGACCCCGGATTGGATTTCTGATGGTTCCGTTAGCTCCGTTGGGTGATTTTGGACTTAGGAGCGCGTCCGGATAATGGTTTGGAGGTCCGTAGTAGAATTTGGCTGGCGAAAGTTGGAATTTTGGAAAGATTGACCGGGAGTGGACTTTTTGATATTGGGGTCGGATTCCGATTTCGAAAGTTAGAGCAGGTCCGTAATGTCAAATGTGACTTGTGTGCAAAATTTGAGGCCTATCAGACGTGATATGATAGTTTTAGGCATCGGTTGTGGAAGTTGAAGTTTTAAAGTTCAATGATTTCGAATTGAGGTGCGTTTCGTCGTTCTGATGTTGTTATGTGTGTTTTGAGGCCTCGAGTAGGTCCGTGTTATGTTATGAGACTTGTTGGTATATTTGGACGGGGTCCCGAGTGGCTCGGGTGAGTTTCGAACGAGGTTCGGACCATTTTCATTCTATGTTGCATTGCTGAGGATTTTCTGGTTCTGGTATGACCGCACCTGCGTAGTGTATAGCGCAGGTGCGGAAACGCAAAAGCGGCAGTGCCATCGCAGAAGCGAGAAAGGGATCTAGACGTGAGGATCACAGGTGCGGGTGTTTGGACGCACTTGCGCATCCGCAGATGCGGTTCAAGTGCACAGAAGCGCGATCGCAGAAGTGGCTTAAGGACCGCAGGTGCAAGGTTTTGCTGAGTGAGGCTGTTTTGCAGAAGCGAGGAATCACCGCAGAAGCGATGGTCGCAGATGCGACAATTTGACCGCAAATGCGGAAAGTGCTGGGCAGAATTATAAAAATTGAGGGTTTTGTTCTTTCTTCATATTTTGAGATGTGGAACTCGGATTAAGGCGATTTTTGAAGCAAATTTCATCACAAGGATTGGGGTAAGTGTTCTCTACTCAGCTTTGATTACATTTCATGAATCTATCTTCATTTTTTGCTATTGGTTGAGGAATTTAAAGAAAAATTGGGGGGTTTGGCCTAAAGTTTCATAATATGAATTTTTGAGTTTTGAACACCGATTTGGAGTTGGATTTGAGTGAAACTAGTATGGTTAGACTTGTAATTGAATGAGTTGTCAGATTTTGGGAGTTTTGTCAAGTTCCGAGGAGCGGGCCCGGGTGTATTTTTGGCCGGATTTGGGATTTGATTTAGGATTCGATCTTTATCATTTAGAATTGTTTCCTTGGGCTCTATTTGATATATTTGAGTTGATTTTGGTTAGTTTTGAGCCGATCGGAGGTCGCTACGCGCGTGATGGCATTCTTAGAGCATCGCTTGGCTTGCTCGGTATTGGAATTGGCTTGTTCGAGGTAAGTAACTCTTCTAATCTTGGAGCTGAGGGTATGAACCCTGAATATATTTATTATGTGAATCGTTGGGAGGTGACGCACATGCTAGGTGACGGGTGTGTGGGCGTGCACCATGTAAATTGTAACATAATTATTTCTGTGGAATTTTTGTTGTTAAATAGTCTTGGCATTTTCCATGCGGCTTTATGTGTTAAAGAAATTGAGCTGAAAAGCATATTAAAAATCATGTTGAGGCTATGTGCCAGTATTATTGGGACCCACAGAGGTCATATTGCTGTGAATTATTTATTTTAAATTAAAAATTCATACTCAGTCATATTCATGTCATTACATATCATATCTCAGTCTCTGTTGTTATTATTGATACATCATATTATCATTTTTGGGCTATTTTCATGACATTGTGAGCCCATGAGAGAGAGACTGGAGAGATTGATGACTGAGCGAGGCTGATGGCCTGATTGTAAGGATTATTATGTGGATCAGGGATGCCCGCCTGCAGCAGGCCTTATAGGCTTTATTATAGCACGTGAGTTGTCCATGCGGATCCAAATATTATTATAGCACGTGAGTTGTCTGTGCAGATCCAGATATTATTATAGCACGTGAGTTGTCTGTGCAACACGCGAGTTGCTCGTGCAGATTATAGCGCTTGAGCTTTAGGATCCCCTCATGAGTCTGAACACCCCCAGTGAGTGCAGGTACCTACTAAGTGTGAGTGCGAGTGCTGAGCGATTGGGAGGATTGAGTGACTGTGAGGACTGAGTGACTGGGAGGACTGAGTGAAATGATACTCTGAGAGTATGCATATGATTTTATCACTGAGTTGCATAGCATTGACATGCACACATGACATACAGGCATAGAGGTGTATTTTTCTCATGTTGTACAGTATCACATCATTCATAATTTCTCACACATGTTGACAGATGGGCATAGTGATACATTTGTTTTACACGGGTTATTTGGAAAGAAAATGAAACATTCCATTTATTTTTGAAAGGATTTGGGTAAATTATTTTTTTCAAACTTATTCATATTTTTGGAAATTTCGGTAAACGATTTGGGGTTTTCACTGATGTACTTGAAAGGAAGAACTATTTTTAGAAATCATGATTTAGATGAACATTTTATTTCTGAGTTACTTATTATATTATTTGCTTTACGTTGTTATGGACTATTGGTTTTGGACCCGACCTTGGTAAAAGCTCGTCACTGCGTTCAACATAAGGTTAAGTTTGTTACTTACTCAGTACATGGGGTCGGTTGTACCGATACTACACTTCTGCACATTGTGTGCAGATGTTGGTTGTTGTTGTTGCTATGCTCGATGGTTGCCGGATTTGAAGATGTATCTGCGTCCCTGTTGTAGCTGCCTCTTGTTCGTGGTAGCCTTAGATTTTTAAAAGCTCTGTTTATGTACTATTCAAACAGACTATGTATTTATTTTATTTCCGCTTGTAAACTCTATTCTTAGAAGCTCATGATTTGTACTACCAGTTCTTGGGGAATGTATAAGATTAATATCTTTATTTACTTAAATTATTTTAATAATTGCTATTGGAATTGGATAATTGAAAGTTGGATTACCTAGTGGGTTGGGTTAGGTGCCATCACGACTAGTTGAATTTTGGGTCATGACATATTATAATTAAGATTAACCAATAAAAATAAATAGAAATATATATTGACTATTATATAAACGGCCAATATGACCTTAATAAATGAAATTATATATTGGCTATGTATAACATAGGCCATATGACTATAACCTTAGTCAATGGACTTATGAATAACTATAGGCCGATACGTATGACCTTAATGAATGAATAAATAATCAATACTACTATGAATCACAATGATGTAATTAGCATAGGCTATATGACTATAACCTTAGTCAATTGACTTATATGGTTGCTATGAATAACTATAGGCTGATACATATGACCATAATGAATGAAATTATATATTGACTATTATATAAACGGTCAATATAAATATGAATCACAACGGTGTAATTAACATAGGCCATATGAATAAATCCTTAGTCAGTAGACTTATATGGTTGCTATAGGCCGATACGTATGACCTTAATGAATGAAATTATATATTGGCTATTATATAAATAATCAATATAACTATGAATCACAATGATGTAATTTGCATAAGCCATATGACTATAACCTTAGTCAATGGACTTATATGGTTGCTATGAATAACTATAGGCCGATACGTATGACCTTAATGAATGAAATTATATATTGGCTATTATATAAACGGTCCATATAACTATGAATCACAACAATGTAATTAACATAGGCCATATGAATAAATCCTTAGTCAATAGACTTATATGGTTGCTATAGGCCGATACGTATGACCTTAATGAATGAAATTATATATTGGCTATTATATAAACAGTCAAATAATTATGAATCGCAATGATGTAATTAGCATAGGTCATATGACTATAACCTTAGTCAATGGACTTATATAGTTGCTATGAATAACTATAGGCCGATACGTATGACCTTAATGAATAAAATTATATATTGGCTATTATATAAACGGTCAATATAACTATGAATCACAACAATGTAATTAACATAGGCCATATGAATAAATCCTTAGTCAATGGACTTATATGGTTGCTATGAATAACTATAGGCCGATACGTATGACCTTAGTGAATGAAATTATATATTGGCTATTATATAAACGGTCAATATAACTATGAATTACAACGATGTAATTAACATAGGCCATATGAATAAATCCTTAGTCAATGGACTTATATGGTTGCTATAGGCCAATATGTATGACATTAATGAATGAAATTATATATTGGCTATTATATAAACGGTCAATATAACTATGAATCACAACGATGTAATTAGCATAGGCCATATTACTATAACCCTAGTCAATGAACTTATATGGTTGCTATGAATAACTATAGGCCGATACGTATGACCTTAATAAATAAAATTATATATTGGCAATTATATAAACGGTCAATATAACTATGAATCACAATGTAATTAACATAGGCCATATGAATAAATTCTTAGTCAATAGCTATTGATTATTAAAAGGGGACTAAATATGCAAAATATATAACTTAATTCATTAATATTTCATAATCAAAATTGCTACTTAGGATTCAAATTTTGGATAAAAATGATGAAATTAGCATTAAAAATGATTTAATTAGCATTCAACCGATGAGATACAAAGCTGTTAAAAGTTGAACGATGGAAAAACTTAAGAGGGAAAATTAGCATTCAAAATTTTTGAAGGGAGTGTTTGAAATATTTTTTTGGACTGGGTTGGCCCCATTTATATATACTCATATACTCAAACCCTAAAGACCTAAAATACACTCACCTACAAACCCTAACTATGTACGCCTCTCCTCTACCAAACGAGCTCTATCTTACTCTTCTACTAATGATAATGAAGAAGATAATCATCCAACATTTGAAGTGGTTATGACTGATTCATACATCAACTACGATGATCTGGTAAATTATTATGTCCTTTAAACATATTTCTTTGAATTTTACGCTAACTTCTTGACTTAAATCCTAACTGAAATTCTTTTACATAATATACTTTTTTTTATACCTTAACTCCAGAAAAATATATGCATCAGTAGTGTATATATATTTTTTCTTGTTTCAGTTTCATATTTTCCAAAAACTTAATAGTAATGTTTTTTTCCTTCTATTTTCAGTATATTCCAAGAAAAATCTTCAAGCATCTTCCTCCAACAGTAGAAACCGCACTTCTTCACTATCGTGGCAAAGAGTGATTTGTATCTTTAAGCGTTAGTGATCGAAGAAGGTTCAAAGTAGGCTGAAAACTTTTTATTTTGGACAATTATGTCAAGCGAGGTTACATAGTCAAATTTGAGTTGGTTGATGCTGCACCACTGTATGTTATCTTCAAAGTTCAAGTGAAGGGAGAAGGAACTTCTGATAATCCGGTTGAAATTGATTAGTTTCTAGGATGTGTTTGTGTTGATTTATCCTTTTATTATCTTTTATTTTTATGTTACTTTAGTTATGGTAGTTGTGCTTTTGATTTTTTGTTGAACTATTGATGTTATAAAATTTCAATCTTCATCACATTGGTCTTCTTTACTATAACAATTTTTTTTAAAGTATTATTCAAAAAACCGAAATGGAATGAACATTATTGGAAGAGTAAATGCTTCATAGGGAAGTTAAATGGTTGGTATGTCATTAATGTGATAGTAAATATGGAGTTTGTATTCAAAGCAAATTTTACACTGATTTTACATTGATGCTAATTTCGAAAAAATTAGGTATTGTATTAAAATAACTTTGGTATCCGAAACTATTAAATACAATGCAACTAACACCAATACAACTTGAAAATCGAAGCAAGCAATTAAATACAATACTTCTACAATACATACACAACGATTGGGAAGAAGAAGAGCAACAGTTAATGCGTCCTCTTCTACTGGGAAGAAGAAGGGTCGCAGGTAAATTAATGAGAAGAAGAAGAGTCGTAGGTAGAACAATTAAGAGAGCAACACTGGATGAAATGCAATACGTGCATCAATACCTAGGGTAGGGTTGAAGGTAGAGGTTAAATATACGGTTACAAAATAGTGGTTGAATGTTGGTTAAATTTTCGGGAAAAAAATGGTTGAATGTAAGGGTTGAAGATAGGGTTTTAAATACCAAGATAGGGGTTGAAGGTAGGGTTTTAAGTTGCAAACTGGATTTTTTTTTGTTTTTAGTAATGTCAAGATGTGAGTATTTTAGTTCTTAGTTTTGTACTGATTTTAATCTTGTCAAGTCTTTCACTTTTGTACTAGTTGCAATGCAACGACCCGACCGGTTATTTTGCTTTCTAGGATACTGTTCCCCTAAATAAGACTTCCCGTACTTGCTTTTACTAATTTATGACTTGCGGGGATGGTTGGTTCAGGATTTGGAAGAGTTTGGGTTAAAATCGGAACACTTGGTTCCTTAAGGTTGGCTTAAATGGTCAAGTTTGACTTCGGTCAACATTTTGAGTAAACGACCTCGGAATCAGGATTTAACGGTTCCAATAGGTTCGTATGATGATTTCAGACTTGAACGTATGTTCCAATTGGGTTTTGGATGACCCAGAGCATTTTGGCGCCTAATAGTGAAAGTTCGTTCTGGAAGAACTTTGGAGTTCTTTAAATTTGGTTTAGAGCGGGTTTTGGTGATATCGAGGTCCAAACAGAATTCTGAGATCGGGAATAGTTCCGTAATATCATTTAAAACTTGCACTCAGAATTTGGTGTCATTCAGAGTAGTATAAGTACGTTTCGTCGCATTTGAAGTAAATTGAAGAACTTGAAGTTCAAGGTTTGATTCAATTTGGTTTCGGGGTATGATTCTTGGTTTCGTTGTTGTTTTTCGCGTTTCGAGAATTCGATCAAGTCCGTATTATGATTACAGACGTGTTACTGCCTTTGGACGGGGTCCCGAGTGGCTCGGGTGAGTTTCGGTCCCCTCGGAGCAATATGCAAGAAACAAGAAATGCCCTGTTCTGGTTTCCTTCTACGCGAACGTGAAAGGACCACCGCATTCACGTAGAAGGAGTTGGGACGGGGGGGGGGGGATGTGCTACACATTCACGATAGCTAGTGCACATTCGCGAAGGTCTGGGCCGGTGACCTTTGCGTTCGCGTGAGGCGACTCGTGTTCGCGTAGAGTAGCTGGGCTGGGGGCCGCTTTGTTCTTCGAGTTCGTGAAGCAACCCTCGAATTCACGAAGGGTAGGCCAAGCTAGCCTCTGCGTTCGCAAGACCTTGGTCACATTCACGATGAAGGGTCCTCGCGTTCGCGAAGAAGGGGAGCAGCTGGGCAGTGAGTTTAAAATCGGGACTTAGGCATTTTTGGGGGCATTTATTACACTCTTGGGCGATTTGGGAGCTCTTAAGGAGGGGATTTCGACCTAGCTTTGTGAGGTAAGTAATTTCTACCTAATGTGAGTTTAATACATAGTTTATGGGTAGATTATAACATGTAAATTAGTGAAAATTATGGGTTTAGAGGAAAACCTAGGTTTTTGATAAAAATGGAGTTTTACCACGAAAATGGTTATGGAACTTAATGAAAATCATATATTTATGTTTCTAAGGTTATGGGTAACAACTTTCTTCGAAAATTTTCGGAATCCGGGCACGTAGGCCCAGGGGTAAATTTTAGGAATCTTGCATTTAGAGTTGGGAAATTACCTAAATAGTAGGGATACAAACTTTTAAGCCTATATTGATTAGTTTCTACACTATTTTGATAGTTTTGGATTGCTCGGCACCAAATTGAGGGTTTGGGCATAAGCTTGGACCGGAAAGTAGGCCTTAAAATGAGGTAAGTCTCTTTTCTAACCTTGTAAGAGGAAAATTTTCCCATAGGTGAACTTAATTAATATATGGTTATTTGTAGGGGCTACGTACGCACGAAGTGACGAGAGTCCGTACATAGCTACTATTCTTATTATGTCCGGGTAGTTCTAGGCTTACACCATGCTTTGGTGGGTACCGTTATCTGAACATAATTGTTTATTTGCATTGAATGGAACTAAGTTGAGGATTTCAAGATTTCAAAGGTTTCAAGTAAATTAATATTTTGAAAAGAATTAAGAAAACTTACGTTATATTTATATTTAACCGCGTCGCAGGTATATTCCGCAAGCGGGGTGACTATTTTCACTACTCTCATGGGAGCGGGCCGTTCGCCTCGGCAGTTTAATAGATGCATCTATGGTTCACGCCGTTCGACCCTCGGCAGTGCACAATTTATATTTTTATGTTGGATCGGGCCGAACGTCCTCGGTAGAATTTATGTGTGATAATAGAAGTGGAAGCCCCTTTTTATAATTGGTATAAATTTACTGTTTTAGAGATCATTTGTTTAAAATAAAGGAAGTATTTTGGTTTCTTAGATATGATGGAAGAACGGTACAGTTATTTCTTATTCTGAGTTTATTGTTAGTTCTGTGTATCATACTTATTTAGAATCACATGTTATTATATTGTTGGCCCTAGTGAGTGTCGAAGTCGACCTCTCGTCACTACTTTTTTGAGGTTAGGCTAGATACTTACTGGGTACATATTTTTATGCACTCACGCTTCTGTACTTGATTGTACAGGATTTGAGGCAGGTGCATCTGGCCACCAGTCCGGCACGTAGACTAATTTTCCAGCTCGAGACTTCCCGGTGAGCTGTCCTTTTGAGCTGTTCTACAGCAGCTGGAGTCTCTCTTATGTTCTTTTATTTTTTGTCTATTTCCTTTCAGACAGTAGGCTAGCATTGTTTTGTATATTCTACTAGATTGCCCACATACTTGTGACACCAGGTTTTGGCATACACACTAGTAGACTTATGATTTTGGTTTGCTCATATGATTACGATTATTACTAATTGCTTTCATTTATTTATGTTAAAATTGAAAAATCCTAAATCTTTTTTTAAATAAGGAAAAAGCTATCGTTTACAAATTTATCTAAGCGGGAAATCACTAGTTGATCAGTGTTGGCTTGCCTAACAACAGTGTTGGGCTCCATCACGGCCTATAATGTAATTGGGTCGTGACAACATGGTATCAGAGCACTAGGTTCACGTTGGTCTCATAAGTTATGGGCAGGCCTAGTAGAGTCTTGCGGATCGGTGTGGAGACGTCCGTACTTATCTTCGAGAGGCTATAGGGTGTTAGGAAACTACTCTTTATTCATATCCTAACGTGCAGTTGATGGTATACTAAGTTTCCTTCTTCTATTCTCTCACAGATAGTGAGGACGCGTACAACAGACGTTTCAGACCCGGGAGGAGCTTCTCCCCCTATTGCTAGAGGCCGAGGCAGAGGCTTGGGGAGGGCACCGGCCCGAGGTAGGGGACGAGGGCGTCCCAGAGCTGCCCCAGTAGCACCACCAGTAGATCCAGTGGAGGATGCCATCATGGAGGAGCAGGGCAAGGTGCATGTTCCTGAGCCAGCCCCGGTAGATTTCATGACAGCATCGGGCTTTCAGGAGGTCATGGGCCGTATGCTGCGGTTCATGGACACTATGACTCAGGCTGGTTTATTTCCAGCAGACCAGCCACATCTCAGGCAGGAGGGGGAGCACAGACCCCTACTGCTCAGGCTCCTGGGCACGTAACTGCAGTATATCAGACTCCGGGTACACTAACTGTGGGTGGGGCCCAGTCAGTTACTGCAGCAGCACATGAGCCTAGACCAGTTGTGGACGGCGATCCGCAGAAGCTACTGGACAGATGGATAGATGGGGGTGAGGGGCATGAGGACCCCCAGGACTTCATTGATCGGTGCATGGACAGACTGCACAACATAAGGATATTGGAGTCCCATGGAGTAGATTTCACCGCTTTCCAGTTGGAGGGCAGGGCCCGTAGATGGTGGCAGTCTTACCTTCTTGGCAGACCAGCGGGTTCTCCTCCCATGACATGGGATCAGTTTACACGGCTTCTATTGGACAAGTATATTCCACCCTTTCAGAGGGAAGAGTAGCGGTGTCAGTTTGAGCAGCTCGAGCAGGGTCAGAAGTCTGTGACCGATTATGAGGCGAGATTTTCTAAGTTGTCTCGCCATGCACTTATGATACTTCCTATGGACGTAGAGAGAGTGCAGATATTTGTTGCAGGGTTACACCCCAGTATTCAGGCTAGCATGGCCAGAGAGGTTGAGATGGGTATTGATTATCATCTAGTCATAGAGATTGCTCGGAGGATTGAGGGCTACCGCTAGAGGGGTAGAGAGCAGATGAAGCAGGACAAGAGGACCCAATTCTCGGGAGAGTTTAGAGGTGCCCCGACTAGGGGTGGAGGTCAGTTTGGGAGGGGTCAGCCTAGCAGGCCCATATATCCAGCACCACCACCACCTCCTCGGGGTGCTCCAACACGACCCTATTTTAGTGCTATGCCAAAGAGTTCTTATCGCTCACCAGTTCATCAGGGTTCCTCCAGTGCTTACTTCAATGTCATGCCAGAGAGTTTATACTGCCAGCCAGCCATCCAGGGTTCTTCTAGTGGGTATTTAGGCCATCAAGGTCAGACTTCAGGACAACAGTCTATGGCACCATAGGGTTGTTATCAGTGTGGGGATCTGGTTCACATGAAGAGATTTTGTCCCAGACTTTAGGGCACGGCAGTATAACAGGGTCATCAGCCTATGATTACAGCACCAACCGTCTGACCGCTTAGAGGCAGAGGACAGGTAGGTAGGGGCCATCCTATAGGTGGAGGCGAGGCATGGGGAGGTCAGCCAGCTATTCTTCAGCAAGGCAGAGGCCCGCCAGTCGGCGCTCCAGCTAGATTCTATGCTTTTTCGGCCAGACCAGATATAGTGGCCTCAGATACCATGATCACAAGTATTATTTCTGTATGCGGTAGGGATGCTTCGATATTATTTGATCCAGGGTCTACCTATTCAAATATGCCATCTCTGTTTGCTCATAACCTGGATATTCCTCGTGAGTCCTTGGGTACTCCTATTTATGTGTCCACTCATGTGGGCGATTTTGTGGTTGTGGATCAGGTCTACCGGTTCTATGTGGTTACATTCTGTGGTTACGAGACTAGAGCGGACCTTCTGTTACTTGATATGATCGACTTTGAGGTCATCCTGGGCATGGACTGGTTATCCCCATATCACACCATCCTTAATTGTCATGCCAAGACTGTTACTTTAGCGATGCCAGAGTTGCCGAGATTGGAGTGGAAGGGTTTCTCTATTAGTACATCTAGTAGGATTATCTCTTTTCTGAAGGCTCGACATCTGGTCGAGAAGGGTTGTCTGGCGTATCTAGCATATCTTCAGGATACCACCGTAGAGTCTTCGACGATTGATTCAGTGCCAGTAGTCCAAGAATTTGCCGATGTGTTTCCTTCTGACCTTCCAAGCATGCCGCCAGATCGTGATATTGATTTCTGTATTGATTTGGCTCCAGGTACCCAGCCTATATCTATCCCCCCGTACCGTATGGCTCCGAAAGAGCTGAAGGAGCTGAAGGAGCAGCTTGAGGAGTTATTGGCAAAGGGGTTTGTCAGACCAAGTGTATCACCTTAGGGTGAACCAGTATTATTTGTGAAGAAGAAAGATGGAACTATGCGGATGTGCATTGATTACCGCCAGTTGAACAAAGTTACCATCAAGAACAAGTACCCGTTGCCGCGTATTGATGATATGTTTGACCAGTTGCAGGGTGCCAGGGTGTTTTCTAAGACCGACTTGAGATCGGGGTAACATCAGTTGAAGATCCGGGACTCAAATGTTCCGACGACTGCCTTCCATATTAGATATGGACATTATGAGTTTCTAGTAATATCCTTTGGCTTGACTAATGCCCTAGCGACATTTATGGATCTGATGAACCGGGTGTTCAGGCCTTATATTAATTCCTTCGTTATTGTCTTCATTGATGCCATCTTGATTTACTCACGTAGCCTGGGGGACCACGAGCAACATTTGAGAGTGGTGCTTCAGACATTGCGAGAATAGAAGCTATATGCCAAGTTCTCCAAGTGTGAGTTTTAGCTAGAGTCAGTGGCATTCTTGGGGCATGTTGTATCAGGATAGGGTATTAAGGTGGATCCCAAGAAGATTGAGGCAGTTTAGAGTTGGCCTCATCCCACTTTGGTGACTGAGATCAGGAGTTTCCTGGGGTTAACAGGTTATTATCGTCGGTTTGTGCAGGGCTTTTCATCCATTGCGGCACCTTTGACTAGATTAACCCAGAAGGGTGCTCCATTCTGTTGGTCCGATAATTGTGAGGCGAGCTTTTAGAAGCTCAAGACAGCTTTGACCACAACACCAGTTCTAGTGTTGCCTTCCGGTTCGAGGATGTATACATTTATTGCGACGCTTCACGCGTTGGCTTGGGTTGTGTCTTGATGTAGGAGGGGCGAGTTATTGCATATGCTTCACGTCAGCTGAAGATTCATGAGAAGAATTACCCTGTGCACGATTTGGAGTTGACCGCGATTGTCCATGCTCTTAAGATATGGAGGCATTATTTGTATGGGGTATCATGTGCGGTTTATACTGATTATTGTAGCTTATAGCATTTGTTCAAGCAAAGGGATCTCAATTTGAGACAGCGTAGATGGCTTAAGTTACTGAAGGATTATGACATCACCATTCTTTATCATCCAGGCAAGGCAAATGTGGTCGCGGATGCCTTAAGCAGGAAGGCAGAGAGTATGGGTAGCTTGGCATTCATTTCAGCAGAGGAGAGGCCACTAGCTTTGGATATTCAGTCCTTGGCTAACAGACTTGTGAGGTTGGACATTTCAGAGCCCAACCGAGTTCTTGCATGTGTTATTGCCCAGTCTTCATTATTGGGGCAAATCAAGGCTCGATAGTTTGATGATCCGCATCTGGCAGTTCTCAGAGAGACGGTACTACAGGGTGGTGCCAAGGATATTTCTATTGGCGAGGATGGTGTTCTGCGAATCCAGGGTCACCTATGTGTTCCTAATGTCGATGGCTTAAGGGAGAGGATTCTAGAGGAGGCACACAGTTCTTGGTATTCTATTCATCCAGGTGCTACGAAGATGTATCGTGACTTGAGACAGCATTATTGGTGGCGGCGGATGAAGAATGACATAGTTGAGAATGTGGCTAGGTGCTTAAATTTCCTGTAGGTTAAGTATGAGCACTAGAGGCCAGGTGGCCTACTTCAGCAGATGACTATACCTGAGTGGAAATGGGAGCGCATTACTATGGACTTTGTAGTTGGATTGCCGCGGACCTTGCGGAAGTTTGATGCAGTTTGGGTCATTGTCGACAGGTTAACCAAGTCATCACACTTTATTTTGCGACTACCTATACTTCAGAGAAGTTGGCCCAGATTTATATTCGGGAGATAGTTTGGTTGAACGATGTGCCTGTTTCCATCATATCAGATAGAGGCCCTCAGTTCACTTCGTATTTCTGAAGAGCCGTACAGAGTGAGTTGGGGACCCGTGTAGAGCTCAGCACAGTATTTCATCCACAAACCGACGGGTAGCCAGAGCGGACAGTTCAGATATTGGAGGACATGCAAAGAGCATGTGTGATTGACTTTGGAGGACAGTGGGATCAGTTCTTGCCTTTGACCGAGTTTGCTTACAATAACAGTTATCAGTCCAGCATCGAGATGGCTCTATTTGAGGCTTTATATGGTCGGCGATGTCGTTCCATCATCGGATGGTTTGAGCCCGGTGATGCTAAGCTATATGGTACTGATTTGGTAAAGGATGCCTTGGAAAAGGTAAAGTTGAACCAGGAGCGACTTCGCACAGCACAGTCCAGACATAAGAGCTAAGCGGATCAGATTGTACGTGATGTATCATTTATGGTCGGCGAGAAGGTTCTCTTGAAAGTATCGCTGATGAAGGGTATTGTGAGATTCGGAAAGTAGGGCAAGTTGAGTCCAAGGTTTATAGGCCCATTTTAGGTGTTGAGGCGAGTTGGGGAGGTTGCTTATGAGCTTGCTTTACCCCCCAGCCTATCAGGGGTTTATCCAAATTTTCACGTGTTTATGCTCCGGAGATACCACGCTGACTTGTCACGTGTGCTAGACTTCAGCACTATTCAGCTAGATGAGAGCTTGGGTTATGAGGAGGAGCCAGTTGCTATCGTTGCTAGATAGGATCGCCAGTTGAGATCCAAGAGGATTTCCCCGGTAAAGATTCAGTGGAGGGGCTAACCAGTCGAGGAGGTGACCTGGGAGTCCGAGGAGGACATGCAGAGCAGATATCCACATTTATTCAGTACTTCAGGTATGAATCTAAACCCGTTCGAGGATGAACGTTTGTTTAAGAGGTGGAGAATGTAACGACCCGATCGATCATTTTGCTGTCTAGAACCCCGTTTCCCTAAATAGGACTTCTCGTACTTTCTTTCACTGATTTATGACTTGTGGGGATGGTTGGTTCGGGATTTGAAAGAGTTTGGGTTGAAATCGGAACACTTGGTTCCTTAAGGTTGGCTTAAAAGGCCAAGTTTGACTTCGGTCAACATTTTGAGTAAACGACCTCGGAATCGGGATATGACGGTTCCAATAGGTTCGTATGATAATTTTGGACTTGGGCGTATGTTCGTATTGGGTTTTGGATGACCCGGGAACGTTTTGGCGCCTAGTAGTGAAAGTTGGTTCTTGAATAACTTTGAAGTTCTTTAAATTTGGTTTAGAGAGGGTTTTGGTGATATCGAGGTCCAAATGGAATTCTGAGACCGGAAATAGTTCCGTAATGTCATTTAAGACTTGCACGCAAAATTTGGTGTCATTCCGAGTGGTATAAGTACGTTTCGTCGCATTGGAAGTAAATTGAAGAACTTGAAGTTCAAGGTTTGATTCAATTTGGTTTTGGGGTACGATTCTTGGTTTCGTTGTTGTTTTTCACATTTTGAGAATTTAAGCAAGTCCGTGTTATGATTACAGACCTGTTAGTGCCTTTGGACGGGGTCCCGAGTAGCTCGGTTGATTTTCGGACCCCTCGGAGCCAGTTCTGGTTTCCTTCTAGGCGAGCGCGAAGGGACCACCGCGTTCGCGTAGAAGGAGTTGGGGTTGGGGGGGAAATGTGCTACGCGTTTGCGATAGCTAGTCCGCATTCACGAAGGTCTGGGGCCGGTGACCTTCGCGTTTACGGGAGGCGACTCGCGTTCGCGTAGAGTAGCTGGGCTGGGCTGGGGGCCGCTTTGTTCTTCGCATTCGCGAAGGGTAGGCCAAGCCAGCCTCAGTGTTCGCGAGACCTTGGTCGCATTCGTGATGAAAGGTCTTCAAAGGGCCTGAGTCAAATGCTTTCGCAAACGCGAGGCCCCTTTTGCGTTCGCGAAGAAGGGGAGCAGCTGGGCAGTAAGTTTAAAATCGGGACTTAGGCATTTTTGGGGGCATTTATTACACTCTTGGGCAATTTGGGAGCTCTTAAGGAGAGGATTTCGACCTAGCTCTGTGAGGTAAGTAATTTCTACCTAATGTGAGTTTAATACATAGTTTATGGGTAGATTATAACATGTAAATAAGTGAAAATCATGGGTTTAGAGGAAAACCTAGGTTTTTGATAAAAATGGAGCTTTACCACGAAAATGGTTATGGAACTTAATGAAAATCATATATTTATGTTTCTAAGGTTATGGGTAACAACTTTTTTCGAAAATTTTCGGAATCCGGGCACGTGGGCCCGGGGGTAAATTTTAGGAATCTTGCAGTTAGAGTTGGGAAATTACCTAAATAGTAGGGATACAAACTTTTAAGCCTATATTGATTAGTTTCTACACTATTTGGATAGTTTTGGATTGCTCCGCACCAAATTGAGGGTTTGGGCATAAGCTTGGACCGGAAAGTAGGCCTTAAAACGAGGTAAGTCTCTTTTCTAACCTTGTAAGAGGGAAATTTCCCCATAGGTGAACTTAATTAATATATGGTTATTTGTGGGGGCTACGTACGCACGAAGTGACGAGAGTCCGTACGTAGCTACTATTCTTGTTATGTCCGGGTAGTTCTAGGCTTGCACCATGCTTTGGTGGGTACCGTTATCCGAACATAATTATTTAATTGCATTGAATGGAACTAAGTTTAGGATTTCATGATTTCAAAGGTTTCAAGTAAATTAATATTTTGAAAAGAATTAAGAAAACTTACATTATATTTATATTTAACCGCGTCGCATGTATATTCCGCGAGCGGGGTGACTATTTCCATTACTCTCATGGGAGCGGGCCGTTCGCCTCGGCAGTTTAATAGATGCATCTATGGTTCGCGCCGTTCGACCCTCGGCAGTACACAGTTTACATTTTTATGTTGGATCGAGCCGAACGTCCTCGGTGGAATTTGTGTGTGATAATAGAAGTGGAAGCCCCCTTTTATAATTGGTATAAATTTACTGTTTTAGAGATCATTTGTTTAAAATAAAGGAAGTATTTTGGTTTCTTAGATATGATGGAAGAACGGTACATTTATTTCTTGTTTTGAGTTTATTGTTAGTTCTGTGTATCATACTTATTTAGAATCACATGTTATTATATTGTTGGCCCTAGTGAGTGTCGAAGTCGACCTCTCGTCACTACTTTTTTGAGGTTAGGCTAGATACTTACTGGGTACATATTTTTATGCACTCACGCTTCTGTACTTGATTGAACAGGATTTGAGGCAGGTGCATCTGGCCACCAGTCCGACGCGTAGACTAATTTTTCAGCTCGAGACTTCCTGGTGAGCTGTCCTTTTGAGCAGTTCTGCAGCAGCTGGAGTCTCTCTTATGTTCTTTTATTTTCTGTCTATTTCCTTTCAGACAGTAGGCTAGCATTATTTTGTATATTCTACTAGATTGCCCACATACTTGTGACACCAGGTCTTGGCACACACACTAGTAGACTTATAGTTTTGGTTTGCTCATATGATTAAGATTAGTACTAATTGCTTCCATTTATGTTAAAATTGAAAAATACTAAATCTTTTTTTTTAAATAAGGAAAAAGCTATCGTTTACAAACTTATCTAAGCGGAAAATCACTAGTTGATTAGTGTTGGCTTGCCTAAAAATGGTGTTGGGCGCAATCACGGCCTATAATGGAATTGGGTCATGACATGCAACTAGTCACATTTTGTTAGTCTAGTCCTCCAAATTCAAAGCAAGTAATAATAAAATGAAGCATTTAACAATGACAATTATAATACCACACGTTTAAACTCATTACAAAACAAAGTCAATAAATTCAAAACAAATCTATCTCAAATAAAATTAAATAAGTTCCAAACTTAAATAATCTCAAACTAAACGGTCAAGTGTTCCACTTCCCAGTTTGCTTCATTGTTTAGATCAAGCAAGCTACTCTGTGGTGGTACTGTTGCATCATTTAGCTGTAATTAGAGTAAAGAAGACTAATAAGTATAAGCAATGTATTTACGTAAAAAAAAATAATTAATCAAATTTGTTATACTTTACCTCAATTCCTTTCGCTAGTCGAGGAGTTCCACCACTTCTACCACCATCTCTACCACGACCTCTACCACGGCCTCTACCACGACCTCTACCACGGTCTCTACTACGACCTCTACCACGGCCTCTACCACCACTTCTACCACCACCTCTACCCATCCTATTACCTCTAACTCCACTTCCACCACCCATTTGTGAACTTCTAAAGTATGAATCTATTCGCCCTCTATATCTATTCAACCTTGGACGTCCACAAGAAGCTACGTATCTAGGATCTCTTATATTTCTTCCTTCACTCTCACCCTCACCCTCACCCTTATCCCCACCCCCACCCCCACCCTCACCCACACCATCATGTATATCTTCCAATTCCCAATTTGGAACTATCATATCATCATCCTAATTCAAAAGGTCATGCTCCAATCTGTTCAAATCATACTAATATATTGCCTCATCACTTCAGTGTCTAATGCAATATCACAAATCTATTCAAAATGCTTTAATAGTTCTCTATACATCATATATTCAGAAGTCATACGTGGGTAACCTCCTAGAAAGAAACGTTTCAAGTATGGACGAACAACATCTCTTTTCCACCTTTTCAATATATACCTCTCAATAACGTTTTCAATCCTCTTATGAGACAACACCTTAAGTATATGACAACATAGAATACCTCTTGTTTCAAACCAATTGCAACTGCAACTTAGATATTCGCCAATTGGTGTATATTCAACCGTGAAGACAAATGGATCTCTAGTGTTAAAACTCCTGAGCGAATAATCTGTTACAATGTATTTCTGTCACGACCCAAAATCCTAACATGTCGTGATGGCGCCTATCGATGGTACTAGGAAAGCCGATTCTCAAAAATACTTTCAATGTTTCACAAAAGATAAGTCAAAAGCTTTTACATGACAGAGTTTTCATAAAAACAAGAGTTAAACTCAAAATACAGTGCGGAAAAATAGCCCCAAACAACGGGTGTCACCAAATCATGAGCATCTAAACAACCAGTCTAAGAAATAGTGTCTACAAGAGTCTGTGTCAAAATATCAATACAGAAAAGAAAAGATAACAAGGAAGGAGAGACAAGGACTTCGAACGCCGGCAGCTACATCGTGAATCTTCGATACTCAACCACGCACGAGATCAACGTCCTCCGTGACCGGTAACACCTGGATCTGCACACGAAGTGCAGGGTGTAGCGTGAGTACAACCAACTCAGTAAGTAACAATAATAATTAAGGAATTGAAAAGTAGTGACGAGCTATACAAATACAGTTCATTTCAGTAATTTCAGCAATGAAAGTAGACATGTTTTAAATTCCGGCAATTTAAGTCAAGTCAGTAACATATTACCAAGTTCAGGTAAAACCGAATACAATATTTTCCAGAAGTTTCAGAACAATGATATAAATCATCTAAGTGCAGCAACAAATAAAAGAAGTACAACCTCTTATGGCAACAGTCCCTCAAGCTCTCTCAATAGCTCAACACTCGGCTATCAGCCCTCAATACTCACACACAATAGGTACCTGCGCTCACTGGGGGTGTACAGACTTCGGAGGGGCTCCTACAACCCAAGCGCTATAATCTGCACGGACAACTCACGTGCTGTACGGACAACTCACGTGCTATAGTATCATATCAAGATCCGCACGGGCAACTCACGTACTACAGTATCATAACAGAATTCGCACGGGCAACTCACGTGCTATAGTATAAATATCATGATCCGCACGGACAACTCACGTGCTATGGTATCAATACCTCACAAATGGGCCCTTGTCCTCACTCATTCATCAAGCTCTCTAGTCTCACGACCCTCAGTAGTAAAGGGGAATTAGCCCAAAACTGAATAATATAATGTATCAACAGGGAATAACAGAGACTGAGGTATAATATGCAAGTAATACTACGACTGAGTACAAGTAACAATAAGCAGGAAGGTTCAACAGGTATCACGACCATTGGGATCTTTACAACACCAACACATAGCCTAAGCATGATTTCTAGCATGATTAACTATCAAATTTCTATACCACAGAAAGGGCACATAGATAACAACAAGCTTATTCAACTTTCCAATTTCACGGAATGGACCAAGTCCTAATTCCCACGGTGCACGCCCACACGCCCGTCACCTAGTATGTGTGTCACCTCCAAAATACTCATATAATACAATAATCCGGGGTTTCATACCCTCAGGACCAGATTTAAAACTGTTACTTACCTCAAACCGCGCAAAACTCTACTCCAAAGTGACTTTTCCTCTCGAATCGATCTCCAAACGCCCCAAATCTAGCCACAAGCAGTACAATACAATTAATATAGGCTAAAGGAATCAATTCCATAAGAAAAACATGAAATTATAAGCCAAAATCCGAAATTGGCTCAAACCGGCCCCGGGCCCACATCTTGAAATCCGAAAAAAGTCACAAAACCTGAAAGCCCATTCATTCACGAGTCTAACCATACCAAATTTACCAAAATCCGACGCCATTTGGTCATCCAAATCGCCAAAATTCACTCTCCAATTCTCTAGCCCTAAACCCCCAAATTTCACCTCAAAAACTCACCAACTAGGTGTAAAATAAGTGGGGAAACATCATTATTGAAGATAAATGGATACAAGGAGTTTACCTCTGTAATCACTTCAAAATCACTCTCAAAAACCTCCAAAATCCGAGCTCAAAGTGGTGAAAATGGTGAAAAATCTCGAAGTCCCGTATTTATATGTTCTGCCCAGGCCTTTCGCACCTGCGGCCTCTTATCCGCACATGCGGAACCGCTTCTGCGGCTAGAACCCCGCATCTGCGGAAACCACTTAACTATCTGACTCCGCTTCTGCGAGCGCTGGACCGCATCTGCGAACATCACAGGTGTGGAAAATGCCATTGCACCTGCGGAAACAACCGCATCTGCGCCTCTTCTGCTCGCATCTGCGACCACGCAGGTGCGGGAGAATCTTTGCACCTGCGGTCCCTGCTCACCTCTCCCTTGGCCGCTTCTGCGACACTTGCCCCGCTTCTGGGGACTCGCACCTGCGGTTCCACTCCACAGGTGCGGTTACACTAGTAGCAGCAACACTTCAACTGCTTAACCAACTCAAAAATCAAGTGCGTGAATCTCCCGAAATCAACCCGAGGCCCCCGGGACCTCAACCAAACATACCAACAAGTACTAAATCCCGATACGAACTTAGTCGAGGCCTTCAATTACCTCAAACGACATCAAAAACACGAATTACACACGGATTTAAGTCTAATGAACTTCGAAACTTCCAAATTCTACAAACGACGCCAAAACCTGTCAAATCACGTTCGATTGACCTTAAATTTTGCACACAAGTCATAAATGATACCAGGAACCTACTCTAACCTACGGAAATCTAATCTGACCCCGATATCAAAAAGTCCGCTCCCGGTCAAACTTGCCAAAATTCTAATTTTTTCCATTTCAAGCCTAATTCTATTACAGACCTCCAAATCACATTCCGAACGCGCTCCTAAGTCCTAAATTACCTAATTGAGCTAACGGAACCATCAAAATTCAAATCCGAGGTCGTTTTTCACATAAGTCGACATTCGGTCGACTTTTTTAACTTAAACTTTCAATTAAGAGACTAAGTGTCTCAATTCACTCTGAAATCACTCCGGACCCGAACCAACTAACCAGGTAAGTCATATAGCAGCTATAGAACACAAAAGAGGCAGAAAATGGGGAAATGGGGCTACAACTCTCGAAACAACTGGCCGGGTCGTTACATCCTCCCCCTCTTAAACAAACGTTCATCCTCGAACGAGTATAGAGGCATACCTGAAGTGGTGAAAAGATGAGGATAACTGCTGCGTATATCTTGCTCGGTCTCCCAAGTCGCCTCCTCGACCGACTGATCCCTCCACTAAACCTTCACAGAAGCAATATTCTTCGACCTCAACTTTCAAACATGTCTATCCAAGATCGCCACCGGCTCCTCAACATAAGATAAATCCTTGTCCAACTGGACTGAGCTGAAATCCAACACGTGAGACGGATCATCGTGATACTTCCGGAGCATAGAAACATGGAATACTGGATGAACTCCTGTTAGACTGGGAGGCAAGGCAAGCTAATAAGCAACCTCCCTAACAAGTCGCAACACCTCAAATAGGCCGATAAACCTCGGGCTCAACTTGCCCATCTTTCCGAACCTCATAACACCCTTCATGGGTGACACCCGGAGCAGGGCCCGCTCTCCAATCATGAATACAACATCGCGAACCTTTCGATTTGCATAACTCTTCTGTCTGGACTGAGTTGTGCATAGCTATCCCGAATCACCTTAACCTTCTCAGAGCATCCTGAACCAAGTTTGTACCCAATAATCTAGCCTCGCCCGGCTCGAACCAACCCACTGGAGACCTACACCGCCTACCATACAGAGCCTCATACGGTGCCATCTAGATGCTCGACTGATAACTGTTGTTGTAGGCAAACTCCGATAATGGTGAGGACTGATCCCACGAACCCCCAAACTCCATTATGCACGCGCGGAGCATATCCTCTAATATCTAAATAGTGCGCTCAAACTGTCCGTCCATTTGAGGGTGAAATGTTGTGCTCAACTCCACTCGAGTACACAACTCATGATGTACGACCCTCTAGAATCGTGATGTAAACTACGTGCCCCGGACAGAGATGATAGATACCGGTATACCATGAAGCCTGACGATCTCGCGGATATACACTCGAGCCAGCTGCTCGAAAGAATAGGTAGTCATCATAGGAATGAAATAAACTGATTTGGTCAGCCTGTCCACAATCACCCAAACTGCATCAAACTTCTGCTGAGTCCGTGGAAGCCCAACTATGAAATCCATAGTGGTCCGTTCCCACTTCCACTCCGGAATCTCTAACTTCTGAAGCAACCCACCTGGTCGTTGATGCTCATACTTCACCTGCTGGCAATTTAGACACCGAGCTACATAATTCACTATGTCCTTCTTCATTCTCCTCCACCAGTAATGTTGTCTCAAGTCCTGATACATCTTCGCAGCACATAGATGAATAGAATATCGCAAACTGTGAGCCTCCTAGAGAATCAACTCACGCAAACCATCTACATTGGGCACACATAGCCTGCGCTGCATCCTCAATGCACCATCATCCCCAATAGTGACCTCCTTAGCATCACCATGCTGGACCGTGTCCTTAAAGACAAGCAGGTGTGGGTCATTATACTGATGCTCCCTGATACGATGATAAAGAGAAGACCGAGAGACCACACAAGCCAATACTCGACTCGGCTAAGAAACATCCAATCTAACAAACTAACTGGCTAAGGCCTGAACATCCAATTCCAATGGCCTCTCTACTGCTGGAAGGTATGCTAAGCTCCCCAAACTCTCCGCCCGGCGACTTAAGGCATCGACCACCACATTGGCCTTCCCGAGATGGTACAAAATGGTGATATCATAGTCCTTAAGAAGCTCCAACTACCTCCGCTGACGCAAGTTAAGATCCTTCTGTTTGAACAGATGCTGCAAACTCCGGTGATCAGTGTAAATCTCACAATGGCCACCGTACAAATAGTGCCGCCAGATCTTCAAGGCACGAACAATAGCTGTTATCTCAAGGTCGTGGAAAGGATAGTTCTTTTCATTGGGCTTCAACTGGCATGAAGAATAAGCAATCACTCTGCCCTCCTACATCAGAACACACCCAATACCGATCCGAGAAGCATCACAATACACAGTGTAAGAACCAGAAGCTGATGGTAGAACTAGAACTGGAGCCGTGGTCAAAGCAGTCTTGAGCTTCTGAAAGCTCTCCTTGCACTCATACGACCAACTGAAAGGAGCACCCTTTTGGGTCAATTTGGTCAAGGGCGATGCGATAAATGAAAATCCCTCTACAAAATGACGGTAATAACCAGGCAAACAAAGAAAACTCTGAATCTCCGCGGCTGAGGATGGTCTTGGCCAACTCCGAACCACCTCTATCTTCTTCGGATCCACCTGAATACCCTCACTGGACACCACGTGCCCCAAGAACGCCACTGAACTGAGCCAAAACTCACACTTGGAGAACTTTTCATAAAGATTCTCCTCCCTTAACCACTGCAACACGATCCTCATATATTGGGCATGCTCCTCCTAGATACGAGAGTACACTAGGATATCATCAATGAATACAATAACGAATGAGTCAAGATAAGGCTGAAACACAATGTTCATCAGATGCATGAACGCTGCTAGGGCGTTGGTCAGCCCAAAAGACATCACAAGGAACTCATAACGGCCATATCGGGTCCTGAAAGATTTCTTAAGAATATTCGAGTCCCGAATCTTCAGCTGGTGATATCCTGACCGCAAATCAATCTTGGAGAACACCCTCGTCCCATGAAGCCGGTCAAATAGATCATCAATATGCGGCAAAGGATACTTGTTCTTGATTGTGACCTTCTTCAGCTGCCTGTAATCAATGCACATTCTCATAATACCATCCTTCTTATTCACAATAGAACTGGTGCACCCCAAGGTGACACGCTAGGCCGAATAAACCTCTTATCAAGGAGTTCCTGAAGCTGCTCCTTCAATTCTTTCAACTCCGCCGGTGCCATATGATACGGTGGAATAGAAATGGGCTGAGTGCCCGACACCAAATCAATACCGAAGTCAATATCCCTATCAGGCGGCATGCCCGACAGGTCTGCAGGAAATGCATCCGGAAAATCTCGCACCACCGGAACAGAATCAATAGCAGGGGTCTCTGCACTAACATCCCTCACAAAGGCCAGATAAGATAAACAAACCTTACTCAACCATTTGCTGAGCCTTCAAGTATGAAATCACTCTACTGGGACATAGTCTATAGAGCCGCTTCACTCAACCCTCGGCAACCCCAGCATCGCCAACGTCATGGTCTTCGTGTGATAATCTAGAACCACACGACATAGAGACAAACAATCCATACCCAAAATCACGTCAAAATCGACCATACTAAGAAATAAGAGATCCACTCTAGTCTCAGAACTCCCAATAGCCACCACACATGACCGATATACATGGTCCACAATAACAGTATCGCCCACCAGCATAGACACATGAACAGGTGAAACTAGAGACTCACGGGGCATATCCAGATAATGAGCAAAATACGAGGACACATATGAATAAGTGGAACCAGGGTCAAATAATACAAAGGCATCTCTGTGGCAAACTAAGACAATACCTATGATCACAGCATCCGAAGCAATGGCATCTGGTCTGGCAGGGAGAGCATAGAAACGGGCTTGGCAGCCCCCTAATCGGCTTCCCCCTCTAGGGCGACCCCTAGCTGACTGAGCCCCACCCCGAGCTGGCTGGGCGGGTGGTAAAGCTGTTGATGCTGGTGCCATCGATCGAGAACTCTACTGTGGAGTCCCACTTAACAACATAGGGAAATCTCTCTTAATATGACCAAAATCTCCGCACTCGAAACAACCCCTCCACTGATGGAACTGCTGCTCCTGATACCCCGAGGAACTATCCGTAGACACCTGAGCTGACAAGGCAGGGTGAGAACTCTGCGCTGGTAGTGCACTGAATGAAGACTGGCCCTACTGATAACTGTGTGAACCATGGCCAGATGATGTACCACGGTGAACTGAGCGAGCCGTCTGAGCATGTCTGAAAGGACGACCCCTACCGTGGTAGAATTGACCCCCAGAAGGAACACCGCTGAATCCACCCTATCCACGAGGCCTCTTGGCCTCCCTCTCAACCCGCTCCTGGCTGCGAACCATCTCAATCCAACGAGCAATGTCGACAACCTCATCAAAAGTAGCACCAGACACTCTCTCTCTAGTCATAAGCAATCGCAACTGAAAAGTGAGGCCATCTATGAACCTCCTGATCCTTTCCCTGTCGGTGGGAACCAACTAGACATCATGACGTACCAACTCTAAAAATCTCATCTCATGCTGCATCATGAATATATCACCCGGACAAAGCTGCTCGAACTGCCTGCACAGCTCCTCTCTGCGGGACTGAGGCACAAACTTCTCCAGGAAGAGAATGGAGAACTACTGCCAGGTAAGGGGTGCTGTGCCGACCGGCCTACGCCTCTCGTAAGCCTCCCACCAATTGAAGGCAACCCCAGAGAACTGAAAAGTAGTGAACGAGACCCCACTGGTCTCTAGAATACCTGTTGTACGGAGTATCCTCTAGCACTTATCCAAGAAGCCCTGTGCGTCCTCTCCCTTTGTACCACTGAAAGATGGAGGCTGGAGTCTCCCAAACCTCTCCAATCTACGCTGCTCATCATCAGGCATGACATGGACCACATAGTCCTGAGCGGCTGTAATAGGCTGGGCTGGTGGTACCCCCGGTGTCTGGAGTCCCTGTACCACCTGCTCTGGTGTGCGGGCGACGGGAGTCTGAGCACCTCCCCCAGCCTGAGAAGTGGCTGCTGTGGCCGGAACAGAGACCGCCTGAGTAAGACTGGTACACGCGGTCAGAATCTGAGCTAAGGCCTCCTGAAGGCCTGGAATCATAATGGGCACGGGTGATGCCTGAGCTGGTCCCACAGTCTCATCCACAACTAGAGCCTGCTCCTGAACTGGAGCAACTGGCGGATCTGCGGGTGCTACTCTAGCTGCTGTGCGAGCTGCACCTCTACCCCTACCGCGACTTTGGCCTCTCGCGGCCCTGATCGGTGGTACTGTTGGGTGCCATCCTGCCCCGTAGTACGCGTCCTTACCATCTGTGAGAGAATTAGAACAACAGAAATTTAGTTACCAGAATCAAAAGATTCGCATGACAAGAATTCAAGAAATGTGGAATTTCCTAAGGGTTTGGCGGCCTCTCGAAGATAAGTACAGACGTCTCCGTACCGATCCGCAAGACTCTACTAAATATGCTCATGACTCGTGAGACCTATGTAACCTAGGCTCTAATACCAACTTGTCACGACCCAAAATCCTAACCTGTTATGATGGTGCCTATCGATGGTACTAGGAAAGCCGGCTGCAGATCGTAGTATATAATACAGCTCACTTTAGTCACCGCTATAACCGCGCCTCTGCGACCACAAGGCCACTAAACATATATGTAGCTGCACAAATATGTGTAGCAAGTTTAGTATGAGTACGTAAATCAACGCGTACCCAGTAAGTATCCCGCCTAACCCCGAAGAAGTAGTGACGAGGGGTCGACTTCGACACTTACTATGGGCTATAAATAAGATATCAATGATATAATTAGGCATGGATTACATAGAACGGCTGTAAGCTCAATGTCATGAAATAAGTAAATAATTCTTTTGTTCATAAGAAATTTTCAAATTTATTTCCCATTATTTAAATAATTTATCTCAGGCCGAGGAGGCAAAATCATTTATTGTAAATTCCAAAGCAATCAAGTTCAATCATGCACAAATCATGCTGAGGTCGTACGGCCCGCTCCAACATAAATATTTAAACTGTGCACTGCCGAGGGTCGAACGTCACGAACCATAGATGCATCTATTTAATCTGCCGAGGCGTTCGACCCGCTCCACAAAAGAGAAAATACACATTAAACAATTAAATTCAAGATTTATTAAGGGAAATTATTCCAAAATTTTAAATTCTCATTTAACGGTCAAGTAAATGAGGTTTAACCTTTTTAAAGTTCCTTTACCAAGTTTCAATATGATTTAAGCAATTTAAATTAACAAGTAGGATGCAAGCATCACAATTATAACATGATCTGGGTCCTAGACTACCCGGACATAAACATATTAGTAGCTACTCACGGACTCTCGTCACCTCGTGCGTACGTAGCCCCCACAAATAGAAGCACATATTGAATTATTTCACCTATGGGGTTAATTCCCTCTTACAAGGTTAGAAAGGAGACTTACCTCGCTCCGAAGCTCAATAGCCGGCTCTCAAGCCTTTCTAACAACTCAAACCGATGCCCAACGCTCCAAAACTAGTATATAAATGTGCAAACCCATAAAAATATACTCTAATACTCACAACAATTCGATTTAAACAAATTCCCAACTCCGCTCGAAAAGTTGATAAAAATTACTCTCGGGCCCACGTGCCCGGATTCCGAAAATATTTGAAGATAAAATTTACCCATAACCACACGAACACAAATATATAATTTATTTCTAATTCCATGCCCAAATTCGTGATCAAATTCCAAAATTACTAATTCTAGGTTTTCTATCAAAATCCCACAATTTCTACTGATTTCCATGTTTGAATCCGTATAAAATCATGTACTTAGCTTATAATAAGTGAGAATCACTTACCTTGACATAGATGATGAAAATCTTCCTTCCAAGAGCTCCAAAATTGCCCAACCAAATGAAAAATGGAGGAAAATGGCCAAATCCCGACTTTAAAACAATCTGCCTAGGCCAGGACCTTCTTCGCATTCGCGATCAAAGCCTCGCGTTCGCTAAGGCTACAGACACTATTGCTTCGCTTTCGTGGTTGTAGCTCCGTGTTCGCGAAGGCCAAACTACTCCAGGCTCCCACTCCGCTTTCTTCTTCGCGTTCGCGACCCCTGTGTCGCGTTCGCGTAAGCTTCCTTAGGCAACCCTCCGCGTTTGCGACCTCCGCCTCGCGTTCGCAAAGGCCAAAAACCCAGTTGCCTCAAATTCCTCTTCGCGAATGCGGGACACCCTTCGCGTTCGCGATGAAGGAAACCAAATACCAGCAACAACAGTCCAAAACAGCCCGAAATGATCCGAAACCGTCTTGAAACACACCCGAGGCCTCCGGGACCCCGTCCAATCACACAAACCAGTCCCACAACATAACCCGGACCTGCTCGAGGCCTCAAATCACATCAAACAACATCAAAATCATGAATCACACCTCAATTCGAGCTTAATGAACTTTAAAACTTCAAACTTCTACATTCGGTGTCGAAACCTATCAAATCAATCCCGATTGACCTCAAATTTTGCACACAAGTCACATTTGACATTACGGACCTACTCCAACTTCTGGAATCAGAATCCGACCCCAATATCAAGAAGTCCACTCCCGGTCAAACTTCTCAAAATTAACCAAATTTCCAACTTTCGCCAAATATCCCCGAAATGACCTACGGGCCTCCAAATCCACATCCGGACACGCTCCCGATACTAGAATCACCATACGGAGCTATTCCCAAAATCAGAATCCCAAACGGAAATGCACTTCAACTCAAATTTAGGAAATTCTTCCAAAATGCCAACTTCCATAATATGCGTCGAAATGCTCCCGGGTCATCCAAAACCAGCTACGGGCATACGCCCAAGTCCAAAATCATTATACGAACCTGTTGGAACCTTCAAATCTCGATTCCGAGGTCGTTTATTCAAAAAGCACACTCTAGTTAATTCCTCCAACTTAAGACTTCTGAAATAAGAATTTTCTTTTCAAATTAACTCGGAACTTCCCGAAATTAAATTTTGACCATACTTACAAGTCATAATACCTGAAGTGAAGCTTCTCAGGGTCTCAAACCGCTGAATGATCGGCTATAGGTCAAAACGACCGGTCAGGTCGTTACAACAAGCTTATTCAACTTTTCAGTTTCACGGAATGGACCAAGTCCCAATTCCCACGGTGCATGCCCACACGCCCGTCACCTAGCATGTGCTTCACCTCAAAAATACTCACATAATACAATAATTTGGGGTTTCATACCCTCAGGACCAGATTTAAAACTGTTGCTTACCTCAAACCGTGCAAAACTCTACTCCAAAGTGCCTTTGCCTCTCGAGTCGGTCTTCAAACGCCCCGAATCTAGCCACAAGCAGTACAATACAATTAATATAGGCTAAAGGAATCAATTCCATAAGAAAAACACGAAATTATAAGCCAAAATCCGAAATTGGCTCAAACCGGTCCCCGGGCCCACGTCTCGAAATCTGATAAAAGTCACAAAACCTGAAAGCCCAATCACTCACGAGTCTAACCATACCAAATTTATCAAAATCCGACACTATTTGGTCATCAAAATCCCCAAATTTCACTCTCCAATTCTCTAGCCCTAAACCCCCAAATTTCACCTCAAAAACTCACCAACTAGGTGTAAAATCAGTGGGGAAACATCATTATTGAAAGATAAATGGACACAAGGAGCTTACCTCTGTAATCACTTCAAAATCACTCTCAAAAACCTCCAAAATCCGAGCTCAAAGTGGTGAAAATGGTGAAAAATCTCGAAGTCCCGTATTTATATGTTCTGCCCAGGCCTTTCGCACCTGCGGCCTCTTATCCGCACCTGCGGAACTACTTCTGCGGCTAGAACCCCGCATCTGCGGAAACCACTTAACTAGCTGACTCCGCTTTTGCGAGCGCTGGACCACATCTGCGAACATCGCAGGTGCGGAAAATGCCATTGCACCTGCGGAAACAACCGCATCTGCGCCTCTTCTGCTCGCATCTGCGACCACGCAGGTGCGGGAGAATCTTCGCACCTGCGGTACCTGCTCACCTATCCCTTGGCCGCTTATGGGGACTCGCACCTGCGGTGCCCACTCCATAGGTGTGGTTACACTAGTAGCAGCAGCACTTCAGCTTCTTAACCAACTCAAAAATCAAGTGCGTGAATCTCCCAAAATCAACCCGAGGCCTCCGGGTCATCAACCAAATATACCAACAAGTCTTAAATCCCGATATGAACTTAGTCGAGTCCTCCAATCACCTCAAACAACATAAAAACCATGAATTACACACAGATTCAAGCCTAATGAACTCAGAAACTTCCAAATTCTACAAACGACGCCGAAACCTATCAAATCACGTCCGATTGACCTCAAATTTTGCACATATGTCATAAATGACACCACAAACCTACTCTAACCTCCATGAATCCAATCTGACCCCGATATCAAAAATTCTGCTCCCGATCAAACTTGCCAAAATTCCAATTTTTGCCATTTCAAGCCTAATTCTATTACAGACCTCCAAATCACATTACGGACACGCTCCTAAGTACAAAATCACCTAACGGAGCTAACGGAACCATCAAAATTCAAATCTGAGGTCATTTTTCACATAAGTGATCCGGTCGACTTTTACAACTTAAGCTTTCAATTAAGAGACTAAGTATCTCAATTCATTCTGAAATCACTCAGGATCCAAACCAACTAACCCGGTAAGTCATATAGCAGCTATAGAATACAAAAAAGGCAGAAAATGGGAAAATGGGGCTACAACTTTCGAAACGACCGGCCGGTTCGTTACATCCTCCCCCTCTTAAACAAACGTTCATCCTCGAACGAGTATAGAGACATACTTGAAGTGGTGAAAAGATGAGGATAATTGTTGCGCATATCTTGCTCGGTTTCCCAAGTCGCCTCCTCGATCGGCTGACCCCTCCACTGAACCTTCATAGAAGCAATATTCTTCGACCTCAACTTTCGAACCTTCCTATCCAAGATCACCACCGGCTCCTCAACATAAGCTAAATCTTTGTCTAACTGGACTAAGCTGAAATCCAACACGTGAGACGAATCGCTGTGATACTTTCGGAGCATAGAAACATGGAATACTGGATGAAATCCTGCTAGACTGGGAGGCAAGGCAAGCTAATAAGAAACCTCCCCAACACATCGCAACACCTCAAATGGGCCGATAAACCTCCGGCTCAGCTTGCCCTTCTTTCCGAACCTCATAACACCCTTCATGGGTGACACCCGAAGGCAAGAACTGTTGTTGTACGCAAACTCCGCTAATGGCAAGAACTGATCCCACGAACCCCCAAACTCCATTATGCACGTGCGGAGCATATCCTCTAATATCTAAATAGTGCGCTCAAACTGTCCGTCCATTTGAGGGTGAAATGTTCTGCTCAACTCCACTCGAGTACACAACTCATGATGTACGACCCTCTAGAATCGTGATGTAAACTACGTGCCCCGGACAGAGATGATAGATACCGGTATACCATGAAGCCTGACGATCTCGCGGATATACACTCGAGCCAGCTGCTCGAAAGAATAGGTAGTCATCATAGGAATGAAATGAACTGATTTGGTCAGCCTGTCCACAATCACCCAAACTGCATCAAACTTCTGCTGAGTCCGTGGAAGCCCAACTATGAAATCCATAGTGGTCCGTTCCCACTTCCACTCCGGAATCTCTAACTTCTGAAGCAACCCACCTGGTCGTTGATGCTCATACTTCACCTGCTGGCAATTTAGACACCGAGCTACATAATTCACTATGTCCTTCTTCATTCTCCTCCACCAGTAATGTTGTCTCAAGTCCTGATACATCTTCGCAGCACATAGATGAATAGAATATCGCAAACTGTGAGCCTCCTAGAGAATCAACTCACGCAAACCATCTACATTGGGCACACATAGCCTGCGCTGCATCCTCAATGCACCATCATCCCCAATAGTGACCTCCTTAGCATCACCATGCTGGACCGTGTCCTTAAAGACAAGCAGGTGGGGGTCATCATACTGATGCTCCCTGATACGATGATAAAGAGAAGACCGAGAGACCACACAAGCCAATACTCGACTCGGCTAAGAAACATCCAATCTAACAAACTAACTGGCTAAGGCCTGAACATCCAATTCCAATGGCCTCTCTACTGCTGGAAGGTATGCTAAGCTCCCCAAACTCTCCGCCCGGTGACTTAAGGCATCGACCACCACATTGGCCTTCCCGAGATGGTACAAAATGGTGATATCATAGTCCTTAAGAAGCTCCAACTACCTCCGCTGACGCAAGTTAAGATCCTTCTGTTTGAACAGATGCTGCAAACTCCGGTGATCAGTGTAAATCTCACAATGGCCACCGTACAAATAGTGCCGCCAGATCTTCAAGGCACGAATAATAGCTGCTATCTCAAGGTCGTGGAAAGGATAGTTCTTTTCATTGGGCTTCAACTGGCGTGAAGAATAAGCAATCACTCTGCCCTCCTACATCAGAACACACCCAATACCGATCCGAGAAGCATCACAATACACAGTGTAAGAACCAGAAGCTGATGGTAGAACTAGAACTGGAGCCGTGGTCAAAGCAGTCTTGAGCTTCTGAAAGCTCTCCTTGCACTCATACGACCAACTGAAAGGAGCACCCTTTTGGGTCAATTTGGTCAAGGGCGATGCGATAAATGAAAATCCCTCTACAAAATGACGGTAATAACCAGGCAAACCAAGAAAACTCTGAATCTCCGCGGCTGAGGATGGTCTTGGCCAACTCCGAACCACCTCTATCTTCTTCGGATCCACCTGAATACCCTCACTGGACACCACGTTCCCCAAGAACGCCATTGAACTGAGCCAAAACTCACACTTGGAGAACTTTTCATAAAGATTTTACTCCCTTAACCACTGCAACACGATCCTCATATATTGGGCATGCTCCTCCTAGATACGAGAGTACACTAGGATATCATCAATGAATACAATAACGAATGAGTCAAGATAAGGCTGAAACACAATGTTCATCAGATGCATGAACGCTGCTAGGGCGTTGGTCAGCCCAAAAGACATCACAAGGAACTCATAACGGCCATATCGGGTCCTGAAAGATGTCTTAAGAATATCTGAGTCCCGAATCTACAGCTGGTGTTATCTTGACCACAAATCAATCTTGGAGAATACCCTCGTCCCCTGAAGCTGGTCAAATAGATCATCAATATGCGGCAAAGGATACTTGTTCTTGATTGTGACCTTCTTCAACTGCCTGTAATCAATGCACATTCTCATAGTACCATCCTTCTTGTTCACAATAGAACTAGTTCACCCCAAGGTGACACGCTAGGCCGAATAAATCCCTTATCAAGGAGTTCCTGAAGCTTCTCCTTCAATTCCTTCAATTCCACCGGTGCCATACGATACGGTGGAATAGAAATGGGTTGAGTGCCCGGCACCAAATTAATACCGAAGTCAATATCCCTGTCAGGTAGCATGCTCGGTAGGTCTGCAGGAAACACATCCGGAAAATCTCGCATCACCGGAACAAAATCAATAGCAAGGGTCTCTGTACTAACATCCCTCACAAAGGCAAGATAAGATAAACAACCCTTCTGAACCATCCACTGAGCCTTCAAGTATGAAATCACTCTACTAGGAACATAGTCTTAGAGCCGCTCCACTCAACCCTCAGCAACCCGGGCATCGCCAACGTCATGGTCTTCGCGTGACAATCTAGAACCGCACGACATGGAGACAACCGATCCATACCTAAAATCACGTCAAAATCGACCATACTAAGCAACAAGAGATCCACTCTTGTCTCCAGACTCCCAATAGCCACCACACATGACCGATATACACGGTCCATAATAACAGTATCGCCCACCGGGAACAGGTGAAACTAGAGACTCACGAGGCATATCCAGATAATGAGCAAAATACGAGGACACATATGAATAAGTGGAACCAGGGTCAAATAATACAAAGGCATCTCTGTGGAAAACTAAGACAATACCTGTGATCATAACATCCGAAGCAATGGCATCTCGTCTGGCAGGGAAAGCATAGAAACGGGCCTGGCCGCCCCCTGATCGGCCTCCCCCTCTAGGGTGACCCCTAGCTGACTGAGCCCCACCCCGAGCTGGCTGGGCGGGTAGTGAAGCTGCTGGTGCTGGTGCCATCGGCCGAGAACTCTACTGTGGAGTCCCACTCAACAACCTAGGATAATCACTCTTAATATGACCAAAATCTCCGCACTCGAAACAACCCCTCCATTAACGGAACTGCTACTCCTGATACCCCGAGGAACTACCCGTAGACACCTGAGCTGACGAGGTAGGGTGAGAACTCTACGTCGGTAGTGCACTGAACGAAGACTATCCCTGCTGATAACTGTGTGAACCATGGCTAGATAATGCACCACGGTGAACTGGACGAGTCATCTGAGCATGTTTGAAAGGACGACCCCTAATATGGTAGAACTGACCCCCAGAAGGAACACCATTGAATCCACCCTGTCCACGAGGCCTCTTGGCCTCCCTCTCAACCCGCTCCTGGCTGCGAACTATCTTAATCTGACGAGCAATGTTGACAACCTCATCAAAAGTAGCACCATACACACTCTCTCTCTAGTCATAAGCAATCGCAGCTAAAAAGTAAGGCCATCTATGAACCTTCTGATCCTCTCCCTGTCGATGGGAACCAACCAGACAGCATGACGGGCCAACTCCAAAAATCTCATCTCATACTGTATCACGAAAATATCACCCTGACAAAGCTGTTCGAACTGCCTGCGCAGCTCCTCTCTGCGGGACTGAGGCACAAACTTCTCTAGGAAGAGAACGGAGAACTGCTGCCAGGTAAGGGGTGCTGCGCCGACCGGCCTATGCCTCTCGTAAGCCTCCTACCAACTGAAGGCAGCCCCAGAGAATTGAAAAGTAGTGAACGAGACACCACTGGTCTCTAGAATACTTGGTGTACGGAGTATCCTCTGGCACTTATCCAAGAAGCCCTGTGCATCCTCTCCCTTTGTACCACTGAAATATGGAGGCTGAAGTCTCCCAAACCGCTCCAATCTATGCTGCTCATCATCACGCATAACTGGAACCACATAGTCCTGAGCAGCTGCAACAGGCTGGGCTGGTGGTATCCTCAGTGTCTGGAGTCCCTATACCACCTGCTCTGGTTTGCGGGCAGCGGGAGTCTGAGCATCTCCCCCGGCCTGAGAAGTGGCTACTGCTGCCGGAATAAAGACCGCCTAAGCTAGACTGGTACAATTAAGGAACTGAAAGGTAGTGACGAGCTATACAAATACAGTTTATTTCAGTAATTTCAGCAATGAAAGTAGACATGTTTTAAATTCCGGCAATTTAAGTCAAGTCAGTTACAAATTACCAAGTTCAGGTAAAACCAGATATAATATTTTCTAGAAGTTTCAGAACAATGATATAAATTATCTAAGTGCAGCAACAAATGAAAGAAGTGCAACCTCTCAGGGCAACAGTCCCTCAAGCTCTCTCAATAGATCAACACTCAGCTCTCAGCCCTCAATACTCACACTCAATAGGTACATGCGCTCACTGGGGGTGTACAGACTCCGAAGGGGTTCCTACAGCCCAAGCGCTATAATCCGCACGGACAACTCACATGCTACAGTATCATATCAGAATCCGTATGGGCAACTCACGTGTTGTAGTATAAATATCATGATCTTCACGGACTCACGTATTATGGTATCAATACCTCACAAATAGGCCCTCGGCCTTACTCGGTCATCAACCTCTCTAGTCTCACGACCCTCAGTAATAAAGGGGAATTATCCCAAAATCGAATGATATAATGTATCAACAGGAAATAACAGAAACTGAGGTATAATATGCAAGTAATACTACGACTGAGTACAAGTAGCAATAAGCGAGAAGGTTCAACAAGTATCACGGCCACTGGGGTCTTTACAACACCAACACATAGCCTAAGCATGATTTCTAGCATGATTCACTGTCAAATTTCTATAGCATAGAAAGGGCACATAGCTAACAACAAGCTTATTCAACTTTCCAGTTTCAGGAATGGACCAAGTCCCAATTCCCACGGTGCACGCCCACACGCCCGTCACCAAGCATGTGCGTCACCTCCAAAATACTCACATAATACAATAATTCGGGGTTTTATACTCTCAGGACCAGATTTAAAACTGTTACTTACCTCAAACCGCGCAAAACTCTACTCCAATTTGTCTTTGCCTCTCGTATCGGTGTCCAAACGCTCTGTATCTAGCCACAAGCAGTACAATACAATTAATATAGGCTAAAGGAATCAATTCCATAAGAAAACACTAAATTATAAGCCAAAATCCAAAATTGGCTCAAACCGGCCCCCGGGCCCACGTCTCAAAAGCTAACAAAAGTCACAAAACCTAAAAGACCATTCACTCATGAGTCTAACCATATCAAATTTATAAAAATCCAACACTATTTAGTCATCCAAATCCCCAAAATTCACTCTCCAATTCTCTAGCCATAAACCCCCAAATTTCACCTCAAAAACTCACCAACTAGGTGTAAAATCAGTGGGGAAACATCATTATTGAATATAAATGGACATAAGGAGCTTACCTCAGTAATCACTTCAAAATCCCTCTCAAAAACCTCCAAAATCCGAGCTCAAAGTGGTGAAAATGGTGAAAAATCTCGAAGTCCCGTATTTATATGTTCTGCCCAGACCTTTTGCACCTGCGGCCTCTTATCTGCACCTACAGAACTGCTTCTATGGCTAGAACCCCGCATCTGCAGAAACCACTTAACCAGCTGACTCCGCTTCTGCGAGCGCTGGACCGCATCTGCGAACATCGCACGTGCTGAAAATGCCATCGCACCTGAGGAAACAACTGCATCTACGCCTCTTTTGCTCGCCTCTGCGACCACGCAGGTGCAGGAGAATCTTCGCTCCTGCGGTCCCTACTAACCTCTCCCTTGGCCGCTTCTGCGACACTTGCCTCGCTTTTACGGACTCGCACCTGCGGTGCCCACTCCGCAGGTGCGGTTACACCAGTAGCAGCAACACTTCAGCTGCTTAACCAACTCAAAAATCAAGTCCGTGAATCTCCTGAAATCAACCCGAGGCCTCCGGGACCTCAACCAAACATACCAACAAGTCTTAAATCCCGATACAAACTTAGTCGAGTCCTCCAATCACCTCAAACAACATCAAAAATACGAATTACACACGGATTCAAGCCTGATGAACTTCGAAACTTCCAAATTCTACAAACGACGCCGAAACCTATCAAATCACATCCGATCGACCTCAAAATTTTGCATACAAGTCATAAATGACACCACGAACCTACTCTAACCTCCAGAAATCTAATCTGACCCCGATATCAAGAAGTCCGCTCCCGGTCAAACTTGTCAAAATTCCAAATTTTGCCATTACTAGTCTAATTCTATTACAGACCTCCAAATCACATTCCGGACGCGCTCCTAAGTCCAAAATCACCTAACGGAGCTAACAGAACCATAAAAATTTAAATACGAGGTCGTTTTTCACATAAGTCAACATCCGATCGACTTTTCCAACTTAAGCTTTCAATTAAGAGACTAAGTATCTCAATTCACTCTGAAATCACTCCGGACCCGAACCAACTAACCCGGTAAGTCATATAGCTGCTATAGAACACAAAAAAGGCAGATAATTAGGAAACGGGGCTACAACTCTCGAAATGACCGGCCAGGTCGTTACAATTTCTCTACTTCAGGGTTTGCTTGATGATCTTCAGGGGTGCTGATTTCATAATGGTACAGTTTCCTTAACTCTACTTTAAAAAATTCAAACACTTCACGAGTATAACATGCTTCCAAAAGTGGTCATTTAGGTATATAGGAACCCATTTTTCCTTCTCCAAATAAAGCTTATAAAACCAATCCCTTCCATCTAAGTTATATTTTGCAATATAATCAGTCCATCTTCTCTCAAACTCAGCAACGTTAATGCTATCAAGAACTATAAGCCTTAAATTCTGCCTTTGCAATCTTACCATCAAGAACTCCGCTTAACTTCATAGGCAACTTTGCGAATATATGCCACATACAATATCTATGTACCGTATTTGGCATTAATGCATTGATGACAGACATAATACTATCACATTGGTCAGTCATGATATCTAATGGATGAACATTGTTAAGAGCCCCAAGCCACATAGAGAGTACCATTTTGTAACTTGTTATATCCTCACTAGACATAAAAGCGCATCCCAAAAGTTTGGACTGCCTATGTTGATTGACACCAACAAATGAATCAAATGGCATATTGTATTGATTCACAAGGTATGTGGTATCAAGGCATATTACGTCATGGAACTCCTCATATGTAACCTTAGAGTGTGAATGAACCCATACGATATTACGAAGTCGATAAAAACTATCCACATCTACGGAGTAGTAAAATTCCCTATCTTTTTGCTGCATGTCACTGAAGAACTTGAGTAATGATTGTGCATCCCCTTCTTGCAATTGAAGCTTTCTACTCTCCAAAATAAAATTTCTACAGTCCTTTGGTGTACAACCCAGATTTTCGGGGCCACCAGCAAGTACTTCAATGACTCTTATATTTTTTGAGGGTCTTAAGCCAGCAATATCTTTGGCTATAAGAGCTCTCTTAAGAGACTTACTAAGCGATCTGTGTCCAGCCATCAATCGCGATAGTGCTGGTTCCAATTGATGATTATGTTTTTTAACCACCTTTGAAACACGCAATGAACCATTCTCCTTCAAAATTCCATTTATTCTAGCACGACAGTTCCTCCTCTTGGTAACATGCTTATTCCTTGGTTTCCTAGACCTATCACAACCATATTGCACATACCTTACAATATCATTACCTTTTTTGTTTGATGTTATTTTGAAAATGCAAAACCCTGATAATCTTGCATGTTCTTTGTAAAAATCAAACATAACATCCTTATTACTGAACCGCATTCCAGTAATTGGACCTATTACTAGATCTTCTTCATTTAACTCATTAGACATTTCCCTGTCCTCTCCAACTTCTTCCTCTTCCTCTTCCTCTAAATAATGGTTGTCATCATCATCATCATCAACATTTTCAACATGATCTTCTCCATCATTGAAGTTGTTGTCTGAATCAATGTTGACCCATTCATCTTCACTCATCAAACTGTCATCCGAATTCAACCCTAAAGATATGTATAATGCATTCCTTAGCTGCTCCGACCTAGTTTCTAGGCTGTTATTCGGGTTTAATGGCTCCAAACTAGTTTCTTGATTATAATTCATGTTTAGGTTAAGAAAAAGATGGTGAATTATGTGTTTAATGAAAGCTCTCTTATCATATGTGTATGGTATAACAAGGTTACTCGAATTTATATACTGTATAAATTTTCAAAAAATAATATACGTATACATACGAAGGCTTTTGATCTTCCCATCCGTATAAATTTTATTTAAAAAACCATACATAACAGTATACGTAAACATACGATGGATGAGGAAGTCAAGAGGCGTTTCTGGGAGGATTTGGATGAGATGGTGTGTGGTATCCCGCATACCGAGCAGCTTTTCATAGGAGGAGATTTTAACGGACACATTGGAGCGACGTCTGGGGGGTATGATGATGTGCATGGCTTTGGTTTTGGAGATAGAAACGGAGGAGGAACGTCTCTTCTGGACTTTGCTAGAGCATTTGATTTGGTGATAGCAAACTCGAGTTTCCCGAAGAAGAGGGAGCACTTGGTCATCTTCCGAAGTTCGATGGCCTAGACTCAGATTAATTATTTACTCTGCAGGAAGTCCGATATAGGTCTTTGCATGGATTGCAAGGTCATCCCGAGTGAGAACCTCTCGACCCTTCATAGGCTCCTGGTCATGGACCATAAGATCATGAGGAAGAGGAGGAAGAGGGCGATATATAGCCAACATATGATCAAGTGGGGAGCCTTGATGGAAGCTAAAGCGCAGGAGTTGGGGGTCAAGCTGGTGACTATGGGGGCTTGAAGGAGTAGTGGGGATGCAAGCGCTATGTGGACCACGACTGCGCAGTGCATTAGGGAAGCCGCGGGTGAGGTATTAGGGGTCTCAAAGGGTTACTCTGGTGGTCACAAGAGAGACCGGTGGTGGAATGGAGAAGTGCAAGGTAAAGTGGAAACCAAGAAAGCAGCATATCTGAAGCTAGTGGAAAGTGTAGACGAGGAGGAGAAGAGGGCGAATAGGGAGCATTATAAGTTGGCTAAGAAAGAGGCAAAACTAGCAGTTACGGCGGCCAAAAATGCAGCTTTTAGTCGTTTGTATGAGGAACTCGAGGGCCGAGGTAGGGATAAGAGGATGTTCAGGTTAGCCAAGGTGTGAGAAATAAAGGTGCGTGATTTGGACCAAGTGAAGTGCATCAAGGAAGGTAGAGTTTTGTTAGATGAGGGGCTTATCCGTCGGAGATGGCAGACCTACTTCCATAGTCTCTTGAATGAGGAGGGGGACATGAGCATTGTTCTAGGTGATTTGGAACACTCCGGGAGTCGTTGTGACTTTGGGTATTGTAGGCGGATTAGAGTTGATGAAGTTGAGGGGGCTATGCATAAGATAAGTAGGGGCAAAGCGACCGGGCCGTATGAAATCCTAGTGGAGTTTTGGAAGAGTGCGGGCAAGGAAGGCTTGGAGTGGCTCACTAGGTTATTTAATGTCATTTTTAGAATGAAGAAGATGCCCGAAAAGTGGAGGTGGAGCACGATGATTCCTGTATACAAGAACAAGGGTGATATCCAAAATTGCAATAACTATCGGGGTATCAAGCTGCTTAGCCATACTATGAAAGCCTCGGAGAGAGTGGTAGAGCTAAGGGTGAGGAAGAGGTTGTCTATTTCCAAGAACCAGTTTGGATTTATGCTGGGGCGTTCGACTACAGAAGCCATCCACCTTGTTAGGAGATTGATGGAGCAGTATAGGAAGAGAAAGAAGGACTTGCATATGGTTTTCTTCCACTTACAAAAGGCGTACGATAAAGTTTCGAGGGGGGTTTTGTGGAGATGTTTGGAGGCTAGAGGTGTACTTGTTGCCTATGTTAGGCTGATTAAGGACATGTATGATGGAGTAAAGACCCGAGTGAGGACGGTGGGTGAGGACTCGGACCATTTTCCGGTTATGATGGGGTTGCATCAGGGGTCGGCACTCATCCCTTTTTTGTTTGCTCTGGTGATGGACATACTAACGCGCCACATCCAAGGGGAGGTGCCGTGGTGCATGCTATTTGCAGATGATATTGTATTGATTGATGAGACACGAGATGGTGTGAACACGCAATTAGAGGTATGGAGGCAGACCCTGGAATCTAAAGGTTTTAAGTTGAGCAGGACCAAGTCAGAATACTTGGAGTGTAAGTTCAGTGGCGAGACTCGAGGGGGGGAAGGGGAGGTGAGGCTGGACTCGCAGGTCATCCCTAGGAGAGGGAGTTTTAAGTACCTTGGGTCTATTATTCAGGGGGATGGGTAGATTGATGAAGATGTCACACATCGTATTGGGACGGGATGAATGAAATGGAGACCCTATTCCGGTGTTTTATGTGACAAGAAGGTGTCACCGAAACTTAAGGGTGAGTTCTACAGAGTGGTGGTCAGACCAATATTGTTGTATAGGACTGAGTGTTGGCCAGTCAAGATCGCTCATATCTAGAAGATGAAGGTAGTAGAAATGAGAATATTGAGATGGATGTGCGGGCACACCAGGTTAGATAGGATCATAAATGAGGTTATTCGCGAGAAGGTGGGTGTGGCTCCTATTGAGGACAAGATGCGGGAAGCGCGGCTTAGGTGGTTTGGTCATGTGAGGAGGAGGAGCACAGACGCCCCGGTGAGGAGGTGTGAGAGGTTGGCATTGGAGGGCCTACGGAGAGGTAGAGGTAGGCCAAAGAAAATATGGGGATAGGTTATTAGGCAAGACATGGCGCAGCTTCAGCTGACCGAGGACATGACCCTTGAAAGGAAGGTATGGATTAGGGTAGTAGAGTAGGTAGTCTAGAGTGTTCATAACAGTAGTATTGGCACACAGTCTCGCTTTCTGTGGGCAGTATATTTTTATGACTAACCGTTATTTTCTTTTATTGTGGAGTACCTTATTACCTTGTTATTTTTATTCTGCTTTTATATGCCTTTTTGGTACTGTCCCTTCTTGTCTATATTTTCATTAATGTGGTACTTATGCTTTCCTGAGCCGAGGGTCTATTGAAAACAACCTCTCTATCCTCACAAGATAGGGGTAAGGTCTGCGTACACACTACCCTCCCCAGACCCCACGGTGTGGGATAACACTGGGTATGTTATTGTTGTAGTATACGTAAACATACGAAGGCTTTTGACCTTCCCATGAGAGAATGATGATTTTATGGGATCAATGGTTTGGGATAATCAATAGCTATTAGCTTGTTTGGGAGGGAAATATTTTGGAGAGAAAATGGTTGTTAAGCCAAATATAAAAGGTATTCTACGGGTGTGACCATAGTTGGGCCATTATGAGTGTGGCCAAATAGCAGAGTTCTTTTGCCAAATGGGATATATTACGTCTTTAAATATGTGAATCAACAAAATGTCGAAAAATTGGTACTAGTATAATTTTGTTAAATGAGAAATCTATTTAGCCAAACTCCATTTAATCTCACTCTAAACGAAGAGGTTCATGGTAACTTTTATTGTTTTCAGATATATGTTTTGCCAATAAATTAAATAGCCATAAGAAGGAAGAGAGGAAAAGAAACCTTTGGTCTACTCGCATTTAATTCTAGTCGATCGTTGCAGTTTTCTTGGTTCATTAATCAAATACAATTACAAACAAACAGTCATTAACCTTATGGAACAAAACAAAATCTTTCACTATGCTTACAAACAAACGAATAAAAAGCTCTACCAAAACTAAAAACAATAGTAGTGAAAAAATTGTTTCTTTTGCTTTTGCAGAAGCAGTTGAAGGCAACAATGATCTTCTTACAACTATTTTACTCCTCCTCTCACCAAAGCCACTCTTCAAATGCAAACTTGTTTGTAAAAGATGGCAATCTCTAATCTCTGATCCCAAATTTGTTTCCTTTTGGAGGCTTAAAACTCCTTCTTTGGGTAGCCTTTTTGTCAATAGATTTTGGCGCAAAGACAACAAGAGTTTTAAGTACTATATTTCTTTTACTGATAATGGATTAATCTACTCTGAAGCTTCTCTCAAAGGTTTACAAAATCCTTATGGCGAAGGTGTTGTGATTTTGAATTCTTGTGGTGGTTTACTTGTTTGTCGCACCGTGAAAAAGGAAAGAACTATAAACCCTATATGCAAATACTATGTCTGTAATCCGACTACATAGATATGGTGATGCTGCTGATTTTCTACACATGACTTTGGCTTTCGATTATTCTGCATCGTCTCATTTTAAAGTTATTCATGTAAGTTCTGATCGTCGTCTTAGCTCTTCTGACGAGAATTTTTGAGATGGAAATATATTCTTCAGAGACTAATTTGAGATATCTTAAATCTCTCAAATGCGCTTTTACGTGAAGTTTCTTTTAGAAACCACAGCCAAAAGCACATGAAAAAAATTGAAAACCTTTATATAAAGAAAACAATAAAAAATAGACTTTACCTAAAGCAAAAGTTTTATACAATTCGTATGGGTAAATGTACATTTATTCTCTCTTATTTTGACACATTTGATTCTATTCTTATGAATTTGAGTAATATAGACGCAGAAATTAAAGATGAGGATCAAGCCGTGTTACTGCTTTGTTCTCTACCCTCATCTTTTAAGCATATAAGAGATACTATGCTTTATGCAAAGGATAATACCTCTTATAAGGATATTAAATTTATCTTAAAATATAAAAAAAAAACAGGTAGATAGTGATATTACTGAGGAAGCTAGTGGAACTCAAGCAGAATTTGGCTTGTTTGTTAGAGGTAAATCCGACTTAACATCCAGATACAATAATTTAGAGTGTCGCTATTGTCATAAGAAATGTCACATTATCTCTGAATGCTATAAGCTGAAAAATAAAGAAAAGCATAAGGAAAAGAAAAATGAGCACAAAGATACTGACACTGCCGAAGCTAGTATAGCAAGTGATGAGATTCATGGAATTATAATATTTTATCAATTGAAACTAGTTTCAGATTTGACAATGAGTGAATTTTAGATTCCGGTTGTTCGTATCATATGTATCCTAGCAGGGACTTGTTCAGTTGAAGGTAGAGTTGTCCAATTGGGTAACAGTGCTACTTTGTAATATTATTGGCAAACGTACAATTCAGATCATGATGGACGATGGTGTGGTGAGAACTCTCACCAATGTTAGATATGTTCATGAGTTGAAGAAAAATCTCATCTCTTTGGGCACTTTAGAATCTCTTGGGTGCAAATTCACTGGTGAAGGTGGAGTTCTGAAATTTTTTGAAGGTGTTCTTGTGATCATAAAAGCACACAGATCTGATTTGTTGTATACTTTATTGGGATCTACTGTTATAAGCACTACAACAGTTTCGGTATCAGACAACTTGTCTGATTTTGATGGCATTAAATTTTGACATAAGCCCATTGAGACTTTTCTGGAGGTAGAGTAAAATAACTATATTATCCAATTTAGACCAAGGTTGAGATTTATAAGATACAACCTAAATTTGTCCATGGCTAATCTTGGAACCAAAGTACTCAAACTTTGAGCCAAAGTATTCTAACTTTGAGCCAAAGAATAAAAGTATTTTTTAATTCGTTTTTTCTTTACTTGGGGACCAAGAACTTTGCTCTAAAAATATGAGTCATCTTACTTCATTTAAATTATCCCATATTTTGATTAGAAACTCATTTAGAGTATTCTTGTGATAGAGAATTTTGATATATTCTATAGAATTAGTGTTGGGAAACACTTTATATGAACCTCTTCTTTGTGAGTGATTGTAGAGAGGTTATTCTCTTGGGATATATTTTGGAATAATTGGAGTTTTATCTCTATTTTTGTACTCTCTTTTATGTCCATGTTGTTATAATAAAATTGTTGTTCTCCACTTGTGGACGTAGGTCACCTTGACCGAACCACGTTAAATTTTATGTCTTCTTTATCTTCTTTAATTATCGTTATTATCAACTTGTATGGTCTTTGTTATTGTCATTATAATATTATTTTGCTAAATTCCGTACTACCTGATTTCCGATTCTAACACTTATATATGTGTCTAAAGAGCAATTGGTAACTATTTAGCCAATAATTGACATTGGCACATATAGTCTAGAAAAATTGACACTAGGTGATTCTTATAGTTTTTCCTTCTTCATATTTTTCTCTACCCACCCAAGATATCCTCCATTAAGCCCTCATTAACCCATAAAATTTCAAGGTAGTTATAGTCGTAAAAGATGCAAGTCGTTTGAAAGTTTCTTTTGGGCACATTTTCCAATATTATCACGTTATGTACTACTGCATATCACACACAGATTTTCGAGGATATACAGATATATATACATGATATACATATGACACATGAATATACAAGGATGATATACACGATAATTCAGGGGATATGCTGATATACATTTTTTGAATCATGGAAAGTCAGTGTATATAACATATACAGAGATATACATGTGACACACAGATATAGTGGAAGCCATACAGGGGATATACACTTGTCGAATTATGGCAGATATATGAATTTCCAGTGCACAACTTCTTGTTTTGTTATCACCACTAACGTTCTTTTTTTTAATCCTATAATAATGGATATAACCAAATATCCATTGTATTTGGTTATAATGGATTGGTAATTATATAAACAACGTTTTTTTATCCTATAAAACGTTGCGGAGATTTGAGGAATTTTTCTCAAATCAGATTATGGTAGAAAACAAAAATGAGTCCCAATACACAAAACAGGTGTGTATTCCAGTTCGAGTCTTAGGAGACCAAGAAATCTCGGCTTCTTCTTCCTTCAGTGCAATCTTTGATTTTGCTGTTTAAATATTCATCACTATGGATAGTAATTGATGCTTCTGTTTCTAACATCTTTCTTTCTCTTTTCTTTTTGGCAAGTACTACTGTATACGGTCAAAATCGAGTGAAACGACCCAGTTAGTCGCTTTGAGAATTTAAGTCTCGTTCGACGGCATAAGGTCCTGAGCAGCTTCGTATTATGTGTATTGACTTGCGTGCGTGGCAGCGGATATTTGTTTTTGATAGTGGCCTTATTCAACTGCCGATAATCTATACACATCCGCATAGAGCCATCTTTCTTCTTTACAAATAATACTGGTGCACCCCAGGGCGAGACACTGGGTCTAATGAATCCCTGATCAAGCAAGTCTTGTATCTGCTCTTTCAATTCTTTTAACTCTGGCGGGGCCATACGGTATGGTGGAATAGAAATGGGCTGAGTGCTCGGAGCCAAATCAATACAGAAGTCAATATCTCTGTCGGGTGGCATCCCCGGCAAATCTGCAGGAAATACTTCTGGAAATTCACGAACAACTGATACTGAGTCCATAGAAGGGACATCCGCACTGGGATCGCGAATATAAGCCAAATAGGCTAGACACCCTTTCTCTACCATACGCCGAGCTTTCATATAAGAAATAACCCTGCTGGCAGAATTGCTAGAAGTTCCTTTCCACTCTAACTGAGGTAACCCCGGCATAGCTAGGGTCACTGTCTTGGCATGACAGTCTAATATAGCATGGTAAGGAGACAGACAATCCATACCCAGGATGACATCAAAACCTACCATATCAAGAATTTAATTACCGGGTGATTCGGAGTGATTTGGGACACTTAGTCCCTAAAACGGAAGCTTAAGTCTTAGGATTTTGACCGTAGTCGGAACTGTGTGGAGACGACTCCGGAATAGAGTTTTGTCGGTTCCGTTAGCTCCGTTGGGTGATTTTGGACTTAGGGGTGTGTCCGGATTGTGTTTTGGAGGTCTGTAGCTCATTTAGGCTTGAGATGGCGAAAATTGAATTTTTGAAAATTTTGACCGGAAGTGGACTTTTTAATATCGGGGTCGGAATGCGATTCCGGGAGTTTGGAACGGCTCCGTTATGTTATTTGGGACTTGCCTGGAAAATTTGACGTCATTCCGGTTTGGTTAGATTGGTTTCGGCACGAGTTTTCGAAGTTGGAAGTTCATAAATTCGATTCGTGGTGCGATTTGTATTTTCGGTATTGTTTGATGTGATTTGAGACCTCGAGTGAGTCCGTGTTAGGTTATGAAACTTGTTGGTATGTTTGGACGGGATCCCAGGGGCCTCGGGTGTGTTTCGGATGGGAGTTGGGGAATATGTTAATTGCAGGAATGGGATGCCTTGTAACTTGCATCCCACTAGTGCTCTCTATGGATTGGGTTACACTCCTGATCACGTGGTTTATCATGAGCTGATCTTGACAACAAAAGAGTACATGCAGTGTGTGACAGCTGTGGAGCCTCACTGGTTGGCAGAGTTTGGGCCCAATGTTTTTCTCCGTGAAAGATTCTGACACGTCAATGCAGGAACATAAAAAGAAACAGAAAGAAGAGAAAACTGCCATGGAGGAAGAAATGGAAAAGTTGAGGATGGTCCAGGCTGAGGCTGAAAGAAGAAGCAAGGAGAAGGAGAGGGAAAAGAGAGCAAAAGAGCAGCAACAAGTTTCAATGCCTGGTTTGAAGAAAGGCTCAACTACTTATCTACGACCTAAGAGGCTCGGTCTGTAAATACACTATTTGCTGTAGTTAGATATCTGGTGAGATAATTTGTGCCCGCAAGTGAAACACATGCAATTCAGTCCAATTCTTACTCATCCTCAAGTTAATTTGGAGGATGGAGACACGAGATTTGGAGAATGAAAAAATCCAAATGAAGTCAACAAATGTCTGTACAAGTTCTTCCATTTAGCAATTATCTTTACTCCTTTTAACCCTGAATTTGACAAATGCATGTATAAGGTTCGTCATATAGCAATTATTTTTGCTCCTTTTGACCTTTAACATTGAGTTTTATAACTATTTTTAGCAGACTGATTAGCAGGGAATATATGTTGCATGGTGTTAAGATTACAGGATGTGCTATTGGTGTTGTATTAACTTCTTATCTGGAGAGGAATAAAAAGGAATTCTACAATGATTCACTTTGTTTATCATAATCAATTGTAACGGGAAAGAACTTTTTTTTTACCCTAGATGCAGATAGAACCATTTATGTTTGTGGAAATATGTCCTTCATGCCTTGTGTTAGGACCCAAATCTTTGACATCGGACGTGGCGCGACTGTGGCAAGGATTGGGTGTGATGGCCTTGCCATTGGTCTATACAGGACAATGGATGAGAAATATTGTCAAGTGAACAAGTATTGGCCAAGGTCTTGAGAGAGGCAAGACAGGCTTGGCAAAAGCTTGATGAGGCAGTGTGGGCAAGTTTGGGCGGCATGGCACGGCATGCGCGCCAAAGACAAAGGTACGGGCAGTTCAAGTTGTGGGAGCGCCAAGTACAAGCAAGCTAAATCAGGACGACACAGAATGATGGCAAAGGGTTTCAATAGCTAAGGCAAGACTATGTGAGACAAAATACAAGCAATGGCACAGGTGAAACAAGTGTTGACAAAGACAAAGCAGAAATGCGGCTAAGGCATTGACGCAGAGCAATGTCAAAATCAGCCAAGGCTGGGCACAATGCCAGCCTTGGGGCGTGCAATAGCTGACCAAGAAAAGGGCACATGCCAAGCACATGCCAAAACAGTGAAACATTGTATTTTTGTAATGACTTGTATCCATGTTTGTTTAGTACTTGTAGCTAATGTCATTTCGTGTAAGATAATGACCTATGTAGTTGGGGGATGTCAACTACAAGATAGGATCAGATTTAGCAATGCTGTGTGTAAGGCCTGGTTCAGTGGGAGGTGGGACTAGTGCTCTACCAGAGGGCTAAGTGCTCCACCAGAGAGCTAAGTGCTCCACCAAGAAGGCTGAGTGCTCCACAAAACAGAGTAAGTACTGAAGAGGGCCATTTCATGGGTAAGTACCCCATTAAATAGTTAAGTACTTATTTAGTGCTTTGACTGGGCAAAACACAAGGATGGAATTGCCCCTTTGTAAGTTGTCCCTTCAAATCTGTCAGTGGCAGCCCCTATATCTATATATATGGGGGCATTTCGTGAAGAAGAGAATCAAGACTAAGATTAGTCTTAGATTAAGAGAGATCAGATAGAAGAACAGGGTCTTCCACAAAGAAGAGGGTCTTCAAGATCTGATAAGGAGTTCAAAATGTGATCCTTCCATAGAAAAATGAGGGTCACATGCGAGGCTTCCAAAGAAGAAGAGGGTCTTCAAAGAAGAAGAGGGTCTCCGAGCAGAAGGAGAGGGTCTTCGAATGAAGAAGAGGGTCTCCAAGACGAACAAGTACTAAGGCTGGGCATGGGCAGGTCTTAGTGTATCAAGATCGGTTTGTGATCTTGACTAAGTGTGCTATGAATGACTTGTGTTTATAGCAAAGAAAGGGAAACAAGATAGAAAGGCGATGCTTTCTAAGTGTTTCCAAATGTGAGCTAAGGCTAGGTGTTGAGCAGGTCTTAGTTTGCAAGATCGATATGTGATCTGTGCAAAATAGGAAACAAGAGGGAAACGTGAGTGTTTTTAAGTATTTCCGAAAATGGGCTAAGGCTAGGCGTTGAGCTGGTCTTAGTTTGCAAGATCAACTTGTGATCTGCGCAAAATAGGAAACAAGAGGGAAATGTGAGGGTTTCTAAGTATTTCCAAAACGGGGGCTAAGGCTAGGCTTTGTGCAGGTCTTAGTGAGCAAAGATCGGCTTGTGATCTTTGCAAAGTGGGAAACAAGAGGGAAACGTGAGTGTTTCTAAATATTTCCAAAACGAGGGCTAAGGCTAGGCTTTGTGCAGGTCTTAGTGAGCAAAGATCGACTCGTGATCTTTGCAAAGTGGGAAAACAAGAGAGAAACGTGAGTGTTTCTAAGTGTTTTCAAAAGTGGGCTAAGGATGGGCGTAGACAGGTCTTAGTAGCTATGAACGACTTGTGTTCATAGCAAAGTGAAAAACAAGAGAGAAACGTGAGGGTTTCTAAGTGTTTCCGAAAGTGGGCTAAGGCTGGGGCGATGGCAGGTATTAGTGTGACAAGATCTATTTGTGATGTTGGCCGGACGAAGTGGGCTGTGAACGGTTTGTGTTCATGGCAAAGAGAGGTCCTTTATATATTTTCAGACTAATACAAAGGTTGGGTTTTTTCCGTATCTGATGGTGTTCTTTTTATGTTGCTGCCAAATTTTGTGTGAAGCCAAACTTGATGAAAAGTTGGCTAAGTGTTGGAAAAGGCTGAGTAACTTGAGTGTCAGGTTGCTGCCGCGCAATGTCAATCAGGTGCGAAAAATTGGCCCAAATTGACCGTGTGACACCTTGCTTGATTAAGAAAAATGACGCATAATGTGTACTTGTAACAAGCTTACTCTTCTCCTGTAAAAGAGAAAAAGCTTGAGCTCTACTCCTTTTCACCTTTTAGGCGACATAGTGAAGTGCTTGAGGTTGTTCAGGTTGCCGAAAGAGGAATGCTGCTGGCAAGTTCGGTGGGTGATATAATGTTTATAGATTGAGCAGTAAGTGATATGGTGTAAAGTGTAAACATAGAAATGTAAAGTTACATATCTCAGATTCTCAGTAAGAAATTCAAGTTGTTTTTCTTCAAAATGTATTTCCAACAAACTTTCTTTACATGGTTAACCCGGAAAGCCGAAGATCTAAATGAGTGAACAGTCGTTTAGTTGGTTCAAAACTTGTGATACTACTCCTTTTAAATTGTGACTTATTAATCATTGTATTGCTCCTAGAAAGAACCAAAAAAACTTCCACAGTTGAAACACTGAAAAAATAAGCTCATCGTAGACTTTCCGTAAAAAATCAAGTTATACGTGTCCATTAAAAATGTAGAGAATGTCTAAGATATCAAGTGTAGTTTAGCATCTTTTGACGGGTAATTACCTATTCCTTAATCCTGAGTAACTTACACAATAAGGTAATAACTACAATTGACTTCTAAGTAAACTGGCAATGTAAAATACTTTAATCAGTACATATAAATTAGGAACTCGGACAGAAATGCCCTAGCAGCATGACTTAATTACCCAACCTGCCCCTAAATACTCAAATTCTAGTCGCTGCTCTGTAATTGTCCCATATTTTGCTACTCCCAAATTACCTCCTATTTCTTTGTCTACTGCATAAGGAGTACTTCCTACCTATGTGTGCCATTTTCTTCTCTTCTTTTGCATTTTCCTCCGTAGCTTAGGAACAAAACAGGAAGAGGAGTAAGTAAGTACTATATAATAATTGGACATAAAAATGTTAAACTACTTACGAACTCATTATATTAAATATTGAAGTTTTTTCATCTTTAAATAAGACATTGAAATATTAGCTTGAAGGTGTATTTTATGTGAAATATTGACTTTCTCTTAGAATTTTCAACTTTTACAAATTTTTTTTAATTTTATTAAAACTCAAATTCAAAGATAATTTTAGCACGTTCATTTCCTCCTATTTTGAACTGTTGTTTTCTGTCATCTGATTTCCTTCATCGTCCGTGTTCTCGCGTTCGCGTAGTGTTATTTTGGAGGATGAAATATTTCCTCTTCGCGTTCACGTTAGCGTTCAAGCTCTCGCGTTCGCGAAGGTCTGTCTTTTTCCTTCTTCGCGTTCGCATCCTTCCTTCCGCGTTCGCGTAGTAGAAACCAGGCCCTGAGCGTTGGTGATCATTTACCCTTCGCGTTCACGTGTCCTCTCCGCGTTCGCATAGGTTCCTGTCCCTTGTGCTTCGCGTTCGCGTCCCTTTGCTCGCGTTCGCGAAGGGTCTTCTGGCAGCCTTCACTTTTCTTCTTCGCGAACGCGATTACCCTTTCGCATTCGCGATGCTTTAAGACCTGGGCAGAATAAATAGTACTCTATTCCGAGGGTTTGCCATTTTTACCATTTTTGGAGTTCTAGAGCTCGGTTTTGAGCGATTCTTTGTGGGTTTTTCAAGCAAATCGATTGGGTAAGTGTTCTTCACCTAATTTAATATATATTTTATGATTTTATCTTTATTTTTATCATTTAATTTGTGTTTTGAGTTGAGAAAAATGGAGGTTTTTGAAGAAAATTTTCAAAATAAAAAATCATGATTTGAGGGACGAATTGGTATCGGAATTTGATAATTTTAGTATGGTTGAACTCGTATCGGAATGGGTGTTCGGGTTTTGTAAAATTTGTCGGGTTCCGAGGTGCGGGTCCGGGGGTCGACTTTTGGACTGATTTTTAGATTTTGATAAAGATTGATACTTTATGATCCGAAATAGTCTCTTATGAGTTTTATTTGTGCTTTGAAATTATTTTGATTAGATTTGAGCCACCCAAAGGTCATTTCACCCAAGAAGTTCATTTCTGAGCATTCGGTCTGTCTTCTTTGAGGTAAGTATATTGCCTAACTTCGTGTAGGGGAACTACCCCTTAGGACTTGAGTCTTCTATGCTAATTATAGTCCGTGTACGCAAGGTGACGAGTATGTGCCCGGACTTATTTGTGGAAAAATTGGCCTTTCAGGGATTCTTAGGTTCTTGAATTCATTGAATATGCAGTTGTTCTCGTTATGATTACGTTTCTAAATTTTCAGTTTTACTTCTACCTGCTTTAATTGGAATTTATTGCTTCATGATCTACTCTTGTTGTTCATTTGATTCATATGTGCCTTAACTGAAATTGTTAACTCTTCTATTGCTGTGTTGTCTTTTCCCTTACTGCCTATCTTTATCTGAAATTATAATTATCTCTTCTGTAATTGTACATCCTTAATTGAGGCAAATGATTATCCTTATACTGCTTATCCTTAATTGGAGTTGTTGTATCTCTCTCTTAATTGCCCAACCTTAAAAGAAGTTAGATATCCTATATTTTAGTTGACTTGTCCTTCTTTGGAATTATTCGTCTTGTGTTAGCTCCCTCGTTGTCGAACTGTACACTATGGCCCGTTGTTACATGATATTTCCTTTCTTGTTGAGCTATTCTTATTATGACTAGCGTTCTCTATTGTGGCTACTCCTTGTGAATTAGTTCCTCCGTTTTCTTGAGTTCTGAAATTTCTGAGTTGACGTATTTGTCGTATCCTTGTATTATTGTCATTGTTGCTGTTGTACTTATTGTGATGATGCACGAGGTTTCTGCCATGCGGTTGTGGTTATTGTGATACATGCGGTTTCTGCCGTGCGGTTGTTGTTATGGGGTTGCACGAGATTTCTGTCGTGCCATTGTTACTATTGATATTTGCACATGCGGCGTGACAAGGCGGGATATATATATATATATATATATATATATATATATATATATATATATATATATATATGTGTGTGTGTGTGTGTGTGTGTGTGTGTGTGTGTGTGTGTGTATGTGTGTGTGTGTTGGGAGGGTTACGCATGTGACGAGACAAGGTGGGAATATTGTTATGCACGTGTGGCGAGACAAGACGAGCACTTACTTTATTATTGCACACGTGGAGAGACAAGGTGGGTTGTGTCAGGGATTGATTTGTGATGATTCGTGATGGCCTGGGGGCATTCTTGTTATTGATATTGTGCTGTGGTACACTTACCTGTGGGAGCTTTATCTTGTGAAAGCTATGAGAAAATATTCTACGTGCTGTCCGTTCTTTTTCCTTATGCTTATTTGCTGGTATGGACTATGTTAGGACACTTGCACAATCATACACGTAGTTAAGCACTCTTATCGGATAAGAGGTGTTCTTGATATTGTTGAGCATAGATGCTCACCCTTGTTTACTTGCCTTCTATGTGAGAATGGATCTATTGGCACGTGAGTCGTCAGTGCGGTTATGAGGTGTTATGAGGGCACAGGATGACAAGTGTTAGGGTTCAGGTATTGAGACCCATGAGTTGTGATTTGTCCGAGGTTCGGTACCTCGTGGAGTTTGCTGACTAAAACCTTATGTAAAAGCGGTTGTAGTTGCTGAGTTATTACTTGTCCCTGCTGTATTTGTGATTCCAGATTTAGGTTGTGTTCCATTCACTTTTCTGTGTCATTTTTATGGTATTTCGCTGATACTTGTTATTTCCTTTCTTATTGCCATTACTGTATTGTAAGCCATATTGTATGGTCTTTATGTAGATATTATATTTCTGTTGTTCATATACTTTTACTTGTTCAGTTTATTAGACCAGTGGGTGTCTTGACTGTTCTTAGTCATTACTCCACCGAGATTAGTCTTGATACTTACTGGACACCGCTGTGGTGTGCTCATTCTACACTTTTGCACATTTTTATGCAGATTCAGGTATTTGTTCGTTAGCAGCTGTGCGGGTCGTTGCTGTGGAGACTCAAGGTAAACCTGCTGCTGCGTTCGCAGGCTTCGGAGTGACCTTCAAGTTTTCGTTTTGCACTGTTTATTTTTATTTCTGGACAGTTATATTTAGAAGTTTTCTAGCAAACACTCTGTAGAGCTTATGACTTGTACTGTCGGTTTTGGGAATTGTAAATTTTAAGAGAATTCTATTTTAAATTGGCAGATATTATTTAAATAATATTGTTGTTTCAATTAATATTAGGCTTACCTCGTCCCTAAGACTAGGTGCCATCACGATACCCAAATGGAGGAAAAATTGGGTCGTGACACCGAGTTTGCCCTTTGTATGACTAATCGAGATTGTAACATGATAGACCAAGGTTCAACCTCGTATAATATCGAGCCATGATGCGAAGTTAGGTTGCCGAGCTCGTGACCCAGAGACCGATCAAGATCAAGATCGGCCAAGATCGAGATCGAGAAAAATAGAGACCGATCAAGATCGAGATCGTCCAAGATCGATATCGAGCAAAATAGAGATCGAGCGAGATCAAAAAAAGCTTATTGAGCCAAAAAAAGAAAAGCCGGAATATCCGCAATTGGGCGAGAATCTCGGCGAAATGCCCAGCGCATATCAAGGAGAGACCAATTAATTAACCTATCATGAGATTCCTTATTGTATTTATAATTATATTAAGAGTAGGACTTCTCTACTATATAAAGGGGTTCTGATCATTTGTAGAGGGGCATGACATTCACGCAATACAAAGCTATATACTGTGTTCTTTCAGTTTTCAATATTTGGTTACTCTGTTCATACACTAGCAGAATCATATATGACAACTACTCTCTCCATTCACTTTCACTTGTCCACTATTGACTTTGCACACCCTTAAGAAATAATAAATAAAGTGCATAATTTACCATGATACCGATATTAACTAATGTATAGTTTTAATGGATTTAGAAAATGATTTGAAAAGAGTAATTAATGCTAAGGGCAAAACAGAAAAAATAAATTATTTTTCTCTTGATATACGAAAAGTGACAAGTAAAAATAAAAATTTATTTTTAGAATACTTGACAATTAAAAGTGAACGGAGGGAGTAATAGAAAGAATTTAGATTCAACTCCTCTTTCTTATTCGAAAGATGGTGCTTAAAAAGCAGCATACATTTGCGTTAATTTATTTGTTAATTTACATATTAAGTTTATTCAAGGTATATACTTCTACATAATATTAATTTTATACTACCAAAGATGTTTATTAAAGTTTCATCTAATTAAGAAAGACCCAAAGGAGTATTAAAAATAATAAAATATATACTCAAATAAAATTAAAATTACATAAATTTCATCTTTAAAATATTATAACAAAAATAAAACATTTAAATTACTAATAATCATATATTTGAGAAAGAAAACTTATAAAAATAAAATACAAACGTTTTGATTAGCGGAAAAAAGAAAAGAAAAAAGATTGGCGCCTCTTGCCCTTACAATAAAAAAGCGAAGAACAATGTTGGCAGCCAGAAAGTCTTTCAACCACAGTTTTCTACTTATTTGGTAGAGCCCATAAAATTAATCTCCTATAACTAATTAATCTCACCCATATCCAGGTAACAGAATAGTCGATTAGGATTCACAGGTAATAAATTACAAGAATTAATGCCTAACGTCATTTGTTTCACATTCTTTTTATTTCCACATGAATAAACACTACTATTGAGTTTATGCTCCTTTCTCTGTAAATAAGGTTTTTGCCAACGAAAAATATATTTGGCCACACTAATAATTGTCCAAATGTCCAGAATGGGGGCATTATGGTAACTTCGCACGGCTTTTGAGGGCATAATGGATAATTGTGCATTTTAGTTTTTCATCTCTACCATTTAGCATATTTTTATTTTTATTCAATTTTTTCAAACAACTTTCTCTCATTATTTTAATTGTATTACCTTCCCAAGGCTTCTTTGACATATATACATGCATGGCTACATCATTTTCCATAAAGCACTCAATGCATATATACACATACTATACCAAACGAAATACATTAAAATATACACATAGTATACTAGAGAAAATACATATAAAATTAAACTATTATACTCATCTTGCATTGATCACTTCCTAACCCTAAACTCTTAAATATATAGTGCTTCACTTAAGAAGCTTTTCCAGCCCATTTTTCTATCTTTGTTTTCTCCTTCTTCATCTCTTATCTTTTTTTTAGAGTTCAAGGTTAGATTAAGGAATGAGGGAAGGGAATGTGAATAATGCTTCGAAAGTCTATGTTGTATTTCGTGATAAGAGGCATGGATTATACAACTCTTGCCATCAGTATGCTCCTATGGTTACTGGTGTCAAGGGTAGCATCTTCAAGGCTTTCAAATAGTATGATGAAGCCATAGTAGCGTTCAATGAGTTCAGAAAAAGCTGTCAAGCTGATAATATATCGGCATCGAAGGTGTATGTGGTATTTCTTGGTAAAAAGGCCCGGATTATACAACTCTTGGTGTGAGTGTGCTCCTATGGTTATAGGTTTCAAAGGAAGCATCTTCAAGTCTTACAAATCTTATGATGAAGCCATAGCAGCATTCAATGAATTCTAAGAAGAAAATGGTAAGAGTGAAGAACCATCTTCAAGTTTGTTTATAGATGAAAGTGGTGTAGGGCTTGAAGGTGACAATGGAGCAAGTGTTATTTCATCTGTGTTGTTAGCTAGAATATTTGTAGGAATGAAGATATCAGAAAATTATTCAGTTTGTGTCACGACCCAAAAGCTGCATATCGTGATAGCGCATATCCCAATACTAGGCAAGCTGATAACCTCAATAAATCACAATAATATTTTAACTTTGAAAATATAATATTTAGATTTAATAGAAAAATCTCACAAATACTGATACAAATACACTCCCAAAACCCGGTGTCACTGAGTACATGAGCGTCTAAATGATAACATAGCGTGAATGATAAAATACTGTCTGAAAATATAGAATAGTACAATGAATGAAAGGAAAGAGAGCCAAGGTCTGTGGACGCCAAGCAGCTACCTTGATAGTCTCCAACAGATAAAACTTCGAAATCTAGCAATCGCCGTATCCGGAAGTACCTGGATCTGCACACGAAGTGCAGAATGTAGTATGAGTATAACCGACCCCATGTACTCAATAAGTAACAAGACTAACCTTTGGGTTGAAAGTAGTGACGAGCTCAATAGGTACAGTCCAATATAAAATTAATAGTACAAAAATCTAGGCATGCTTTCAAGTTCAGCAATTAAACTTATTATAAGAAATATAGATCAAATCTAATTGTGACGAGGAATATGACATCTCTATGTCTACATGTCAATGTACTTACTGTATGTGATGCAACTCAGTAGAAACCTCGTGTACTCACAATCTCAAAATACTCAATCACTCAATATTGTATATGGCCAATCCAGACCAGGGACGATCCATCCCATATATATATACACATCAACTGACAGTCAGTCACTCAGTACTATTAAAGGCCAATCCAGCCCAGGGGAAGATCCATCCCCAAATATAAATGATTCAGACAAGATCCATGTCTAGGGAAGATCCATCCCTCAATATAAATGCTTCGGGCAAAATCCATGCTCAGGGAAGATTCATCCCTCAATATAAAATACTTCGAGCAAGATCCATGCCCAGGGAAGATTCATTCCTCAATATAAAATCAATCGCCTCACTGTGGGGGGTGCAAACTCCGGAGGGGCTCCTTCAGTCCAAGCGCTATAATATCCAGATCCAGGCATAAATAAATAAAATATGCTCTGGCGTGCAGCCCGATCCCATAAATATCACTCAAAATCTCCAGTCTCTCGGGCTCTTAATGACATGAAAATCAACCCGACATGATAATATGATGTATCAATAAATGACAACAGAGACTGGGATATGATATACAATGATAGATGCGACTGAGTACAAAATTGTAAATTTAAACAAGTAATTCAATAGCAATAAGACCTCTGTGGGTCCCAAAATATCGACACATAGCCTGAACATGATCTTTAACATGAGTCTCAGCTCAATTTCCTCTAACACGTGGAGGATATGTGGGTGATGACATGATTATTTGATTATGCAACTCCACGGAATCAATTAAGTAACAATTTCTATGGTGCATGCCCACACGCCCCTCACCTAGCATGTGTGTCACCTCCAAACAATTCATATAATACGAAATTCAGGGATACATACCCTCAGAACCAAGTCTAGAAGTGTTACTTATCTCAAATCGTGAAACTGTTTATTCCAATATGTCTTTGCCTCACGAATTGGCCACCGAAAGCCTCGTATCTAGTCACAATTAATTCGATACAATCAACACAAATTAAAGGAATCAATTCCATATGAAAATACTAAATTTCCAATAAAATCTGAAATTCAACTCAAAAAATCATCAGTGGGGCCCACGTCTCGGAACCCGACAAAATTTACAAAATATGAATGATCATTCAACCACGAGTCCAACCATACTAAATTTATCAAATTCCGACATGAACTCGACCCTCAAATCTTCAATTTAACCTTAAGGGTTTTCACAATTTTTCCAACTTAAAACACCAATTAAATGCTAAAAATAATAATAGATTCGGGTAATTTGACAAAAATTGAGTTAAGAACTCTTACCCCGATGTTTGCTTGAAATTTTCCCAAAAATCGTCTCTCTTCGATCTACAAATCGTCAAAAATGGTATAGAACTTAAGTTCTGCTGCCCAGTCATTTACTCTACGCGATCGCGAAGCAAAAATTTTCCACTGCCAAATTTAACCTTACGCGATCGCGTATATCTGCATGCGATCGCGAAGCATTGTCTCCACAAACCTACGCGTCGCAGACTCTCCCACACGATCATGAAGAATAACTTCGCGTAATCCACTGCTACTTCACTTCTCCTGTGCGAACGCGACCATCATCACGCATTCGCGATGCCCAGATTCTCCAGCTTTTGCGATCGCGTGCCTCCACTGGCGATCTCATAGAATAATTTCCCCAGTTTTCGCAATTGGCCTACGCGATCGCGAACCCTTTCATGCGATTGCGTACAAGGAAACCAGATACAGACATTAGAAAACTTCAGCACATCCCCAAGTCCAAAAATTGATCCGTTAATCACCTGAAACTCACCCGAGGCCACCGGGACTTCAACAAAATACACCAACAAGTCCTAAAATATCATACGAACTTAGTCGATACCTCAAATCACTTCAAACAATGCTAAAACCATGAATCGCACGCCAATTCAACCTTAATGAAAACTAACAAATGCAAACTTTTATATTCGGTGCCGAAACCTATCAAATCAAGTTCGATTGACCTCAAATTTTGTACACAAGTCATAAATGACATAACAAACCTATTCCAAATTTTCAAAATCGAATTCCAAGCCAGATATCAAAAAGTTAACTCTCGGTCAAACTTTTAATTTCCCATTTTCGCCATTTCAAGCCTAATTTAACTACGAACTTTCAAATAATTTTTCGGACACACTCCTAAGTCCAAAATACCATACGGAGCTATTGGAATCATCAAAACTCTATTCCGGAGTTGTTTACACATAAGTTATTATCCGGTCAACTATTTCAACTAAATTAAATATTAGAACTAAGTGTTCCAATTCATTCTGAAACCTCCCCGACAAGTCACATAATTATAATTGAACATAGGATAAGCAGTAAATGGGAGAACGAGACTGTAATACTCAAAACGACCGGTCGGGTCGTTACATTCTCCCTATCTTAAACAAATATTCGCCCTCGAACGAGTTTAGAATTATACTTGGAGTCTCAAATAAGTGTGGATATTTGCTCCGCATCTCCCGCTCAGTCGCCTAGGTAGCTTCTCCGATTGGCTGGCCTCTCCACTGCACTTTCACTGAAGCTATGTTCTTTGATCTCAACTTTCGAACCTGCCGGTCCAAAATGGCTACCGACTCCACATCATAAGTCAAATTACCATCCAACTCCACTGTACTGAAATCTAAAATATGAGACGGATCTCCGACATACTTCCGGAGCATAGATACATGAAACACTAGATGAACACCTGATAGACTAGGCGATAATGCAAGTTCATAAGCCACATCTCCAATCCTTTTACGTATTTCAAAAGGTCCAATATACCTAGGAATCAACTTACCCTTCTTTTCGTACCTCATAATACCCTTCATAGGCAAAACTTAGAGTAGTACCTTCTCTCCTACTATGTAAGCAACATCGCGAACCTTCCGGTCGGCATAACTTTTCTGTCTAGACTGCGTAGTGTGAAGTCGATCCTGAATCAATTTAACGTTCTCCAAAGCATCCTGAACCAAATCAGTAGCCAATAACCTAGCCTCACCCGGCTCAAACGAACCCACCGGAGATCGACACCGTCTCCCATACAAAGCCTCATACGGAGCCATCTGAATGTTCGATTGGTAGCTGTTGTTATAGGCAAACTCTGCAAGCGGAAGAAGCTGATCCCAAGAACCCCCCAAAATCTATAACACAAGCGCGTAGCATATCTTCCAATATCTGAATCGAGCACTCGGTCCGTCCGTCTGAGGGTGAAATGGTGTACTCAACTGAACATGTGTGCCTAATTCTCGTTGCACTGCTCTCCAAAACTGTGATGTAAACTGCGTGCCCCGATATGAAATGATGAACACTGGCACACCGTGAAGGCAAACAATCTCGCGGATATAAATCTCAGTCAACCGCTCCGAAGAATAAGTAGTACCAACTGGAATAAAATGCGTGAACTTGGTCAACCGATCCACAATTACCCAAACAACATCAAACTTCCTCAAAGTTAGTGGGAGTCCAACTACGATGTCTATGGTAATACGTTCCCATTTCCACTCCAGAATTTCAAGTCTCTGAAGCAATCCGCCCGGTCTTTGATGCTCGTACTTCACCTGCTGACAATTTAAACACCGAGCTACAAACCCCACTATATCTTTCTTCATCCTTCTCCACCAATAGTATTGTCTCAAGTCCTGATACATCTTAGCGGCACCCGGATGCATGGAATACCGTGAACTGTGGGCTTCTTCAAGAATCAACTCACGCAGTCCATCTATATTTGGCACACAAATCCAACCCTGCATCCTCAACATCCCATTATATCCAATAGTAACATCTTTGGAATCGTCGTGCTGAATTGTGTCTTTCAGGACAAGCAAATGGGGATCATCATACTGACGCTCTCTGATGCGGTCATATAAGGAAGACCGAGAAACCACACAAGCTAGAACCCGACTGGGCTCCAAAATATCTAATCTCACGAACTGATTGGCCAAGGCCTGAACATCAACTGTAAGAGGCCTCTCACCAACAAGAATGAATGCAAGGATACCCATACTCACCGCCTTTCTACTCAAGGCATCGGCCGCCACATTGGCCTTCCCGGGGTGATACAGAATAGTAATATCATAGTACTTTAACAACTCCAACCATCCCCGCTGCCTCAAATTTAGATCCTTCTGTTTGAATAAGTGTTGAAGACTCCGATGATCCATAAATACTTCACAGGACACACCGTAGAGATAGTGCCTCCAAATCATTAATGCATGAACAATGGTTGCCAACTCTAAATCATGAACAAGATAGTTCTTTTCATGTGGCTTCAACTGGTGTGAAGCATAAGCAATCACTCTACCCTCTTGCATTAAGACACACCCAATACCGATCCGAGAAGCATCGTAATACACTGTATAATATCCTGAAGCTGAAGGAATAACTAGAACCGGAGTTGTGGTCAAGGCAGCCTTGAGCTTCTAGAAGCTCTCTTCACACTCATCCGACCACCTGAATGGAGCACCTTTCTGGGTCAATTTAGTCATAGGCGCCGCAATAAACGAGAAGCCCTCCACAAAGCAACGATAATACCGGCCAAGCCGAGAAAACTCCGAATCTCAGTAGCTGAAGATGGCCTGGGACAACTCTGAACTGCCTCTATCTTCTTCGGATCCACCTTAATTCCCTCACTGGACACTATGTGTCCCAAAAATGCCATCGAACTAAGCCAGGACTCACACTTAGAGAATTTGGCATAAAGTTTCTCCTCCCTCAGCCTCTGCAGTACAATACTCAAATGTTGTGTATGTTCTTCCTAGTTACGTGAGTACACCAGGATATCATCAATAAATACTACGACAAACAAATCAAAATATGGCTGGAATATACTATTCATCAAGTGCATAAATGTTGCTGGGGCGTTGGTCAGCCCAAAAGACATCACGAAAAATTCATAGAGACTAGAACGGGTCCTGAATGCCGTCTTTAGAATATCCAAATCCCGAATTTTCAACTGGTGATACCTAGATCTCAAATTAATTTTGGAGAACACCTTCGCTCCCTGAAGCTGGTCAAATAAATCATCAATACAAGGCAAAGGATACTTGTTCTTGACTGTAACTTTGTTCAACTGCCTGTAGTCGATGCGCATACGCATAGTACCATTATTATTTTTCACAAACAGGACTGGTGCACCCCAAGGCGACACACTAGGCCTAATAAACCCCTCATCAAGAAGTTCCTAAAGTTGTTCTTTTAATTCTTTCAACTCAGCTGGTGCCATACGATACGGAGGGATAGAAATGGGCTGAATGGCCGGCACCTAGTCAATACCAAAATTAATATCCTTGTCGGGTGGTATACCCAGTAGGTCTGCAAGAAATACATCCGAAAAGTATCGCACTACCGGTACAGAGTCAATAGTAGGAATGTCTGCATCAACATCTCTCATAAAGGCCAAATATGACAAACACCTCTTCCCAACCATCCGTTGGGCCTTCAAATAAGAAATTACTCTGCTGGGAACATAATCTAGAGAACCTCTCCATTCGATCCTCGGCAATCCCAGTATCGCTAACGTCACAGTTTTTGTGTGACAGTCCAGAATTACATGACATGGAGACAACCAATCCATACCCAAGATTACATCGAAATCAACCATACTAAGCAATAAAAGATCAACTCTAGTCCCCAGTCCTCTAATAGTTACCACACACGACTGATACACACGGTCCACAATAATAGTATCGCCCACCGGCGTAGATACACGAACAGGTGAAACTAAGGACTTACGGGGCATATCCAGATAACGAGCAAAATATGATAATACATACGAATATGTGGAACCAGGGTCAAATAATATAGAAGCTTCCCTGTGGCATACTGAGACAATACATGCGATTACTGCATCTGAAGCAACGACATCTGGCCTGGCAGGAATAGCATAGAATCGGGCCTGACCGCCACCTGATCGGCCTTCCCCTCTTGGGCCGACCCCTAGCTGCCTGAGCCCCACCCTGAGCTGGCTGGGCGAGTACTGAAGCAACTGGTGCTGAAGTCGTAGTCTGGCTCATCTGCCGAGCTGAACCTCCCGTAAGGCTGGGGCAATATCTCTTTATGTGACCCAAATCTCCACACTCAAAATAACCCTTCACTGAAAATCTCGGCAAGTACTAAGGTGGACCCCGAGAACCATAATAACTCCTGATGAACCTGGTACAGATGAACCCTGAACTGATGGTGCCCCGAGATGAACTCTGAGCTGGAAGTGCACTAAGAGAAGATTGACTCGGTCGATCACTGTATAAACCATGGCTAGTTAATGCGCCACGATGAGCTGGACGAGCCATCTGAGCTGGCCTATAAGGTCGACCCCTGCTGTGATAGGGTTCTCCCCCAAAAGGAACCCCGCTAGAATTACTCGGACCACGAGACCTCTTGGCCTCCCTCTCCTCACGCTCTTGAATACGGACCATTTCTAGCTGTCGAGCACTGTCAACCACCTCGTCGAATTTAGCACCTACTACATTCCCCACAGTCATAACAAAACGTAATTGATGGTTAAGGCCATTAATAAACCTCCTGATCTTCTCCTCTCAGTGGAAACCAACCAAACTGCATGACGAGACAATTCTGAAAACCGCATCTCATACTGGGTCTCGGACATGTCCTCCTGATGTAAATACTTGAATTGCCTGCACAGTTCCTCTCTGCAAGTCTATGGCACAAACTTCTCCAGAAATAATACGGAGAACTCATGCCATGATAATGGTGCTGCACTAATTGATCTGCTCCTCTCATAAGTCTCCCACCATCTGAAGGTTGCTCCGATCAGCTGAAAAGTAGTAAATGAGACCCCACTGGTCTCCAGAATACCCATTGTACGAAGCATCCACTGGCATCTATCCAAGAAATCCTAAGCAACCTCTGACTCAGTTCCACTGAAAGTTGGAGGATGGAGTCTCCCAAATTTCTCTAATCTCTTCTGCTCCTCGTCATTCATAATAGGACCCACTTGGTCCTGAGCAGCTGCAACCGGCTGGACTGGTAGTACCCCAGGTTTGAAGTCCCTGCACTACCTGCTCTGGAGTACAGGTGACATAGGTATGAGTACCTCACCCGTCCTGAGTAGTGGTTGGTGTGGCCTGAGCCGAAACCACCTGAGCAAGGCCAGCGCAAACAATCAATATCTGGGCTAAAGCCTTCTAAAGGCCAGGAATCAATATTGGAACAGTTGGTGCCTGAGCTGCTCCCGCCGGCTCAACTATATCTAGAACCCGCTCCTGAGCTGGAGCAACTAGTGGTTCTACAGGTGTTGCTCTAACTGTTGTGCGAGCTACACCTCGACCTCTACCATGGCCTCGACCTTTCGTGGCCCTAACTGGTGACACTAGTGGTTGGCCGTCCGATCCGGTAGTACGTATCCACACCATCTGTGAGAGAATAAAATAACAGAAATTTAGTTTCTAAAATCAATAAATTCGCACGACAGATTACAAGAAAGTTAAATTTTCCTAGGGGTTCGGCAGCCTCTCGAAGATAAGTACTGACGTCTCCCTACCAATTCGCAAGACTCTACTAAACATGCTCAAGACTCGTGAGACCTATGTAACCTAGGCTCTGATACCAACTTATCATAACCCAAAATTCGCATGTCGTGATAGTGCCTATCTCAATACTAGGCAAGCTGATAACCTCAATAAAACTTCGAAATCTAGCAATCGCCGTATCCGGAAGTACCTAGATCTACACACGAAGTGCAGAGTGTAGTATGAGTACAACCGACCCCATATACTCAATAAGTAACAAGACTAACCTTTGGGCTGAAAGTAGTGATGAGTTCAATAGGTACAGTCCAATATAAAATTAATAGTACAAAAATCTAGGCATGTTTTCAAGTTTAGCAATTAAACTTAATATAAGAAATATAGATCAAATCTAATTGTTACGAGTAATATGACATCTCTATGTCTACATGTCAATGTACTTACTGTATGTGATGCAACTCAGTAGAAACCTCGTGTACTCACAATCACTCAATACTGTATATGGCCAATCCAGACCAGGGACGATCCATCCCATATATATATATATACATCAACTGACAGTCAGTCACTCAGTACTGTTTAAGGCCAATCCAGCCCAGGGGAAGATCCATCCCCAAATATAAATGATTCAGACAAGATCCATGTCCAGGGAAGATTCATCCCTCAATATAAATGCTACGGGCAAAATCCATGCCCAGGGAAGATCCATCCCTCAATATAAAATGCTTCGGGCAAGATCCATGCCCAGGGAAGATTCATCCCTCAATATAAAATAAATCGCCTCACTGTGGGGGGTGCAGACTCCGGAGGGGCTCCTTCAGCCCAAGCGCTATAATATCCATATCCAGGCATAAATAAATAAAATATGCTCTGGCGTGCAGCCCGATCCCATAAATATCACTCAAAATCTCTAGTCTCTCGGGCTCTTAATGACATAAAAATCAACCTGACATGATGATATGATGTATCAATGAATGACAACAGAGACTGGGATATGATATACAATGATAGATGTGACTGAGTACAAAATTATAAATTTAAACAAGTAATTCAATAGCAATAAGACCTCTGCGGGTCCCAAATTATCGGCACGTATCCTGGACATGATCTTTAATATGAGTCTCAGCTCAATTTTCTCTAACACGTGGAGGATATGTGGGTAATGGCATGATTATTTGATTATGCAACTCCACGAAATCAATTAAGTCACAATTTATTTGGTACACGCCGACACGCCCGTCACCTCCAAACAATTCATATAACACAATATTCAGGGATTCATACCCTCAAAACCAAATTTTGAAGTATTACTTACCTCAAACCGTGAAACTTTTTATTTCAATATGCCTTTGCCTCGCGAATTGGCCTCCGAAAGCCTCGTATCTAGTCACAATTAATTTGATACGGTCAACACAAATTATAGGAATCAATTCCATATGAAAATACTAAATTTCCAATAAAATCCAAAATTCAACTCAAAAATCGTCAGTGGGGACCACGTCTCGTAACCCGACAAAAGTTATAAAATATGAACGCCCATTCAACTACGAGTCCAACCATACCAAATTTATCAAATTCCGACATGAACTCGACCCTCAAATCTTCAAATTAACCTTAAGGGTTTTCACAATTTTTCCAACTTAAAACACCAATTAAATGCTAAAAATAATAATAGATTCGAGTAATTTGACCAAAATTGAGTTAAGAACTCTTAACCCGATATTTTTCTTGAAAATATTCCAAAAATCGCCTCTCCCCGAGCTCCAAATCGTCAAAAATGGAAAATGAGATGAAGTAGTCTCATTTTCAGAACTTAAGTTCTGCTGCCCAGTCATTTACTCTACGCGGTCGCGGACAAATTCACCACTGCCAAATATAAACCTTACACGATTGCGGATAACTACACGCGATCGCGAAGCATTGGCTCCACAAACCTACGCGATCGCAGACTAGCTTACACGATCGCGAAGAATAACTTCGTGTGATCCACTGCTGCTTCACTTCTCTTGTGCGAACGTGGCCCTCATCACGCGTTCGCGATGCCCAGATTCTCCGGCTTTCGCGATCGGGTGCCTCCATTGGTGATAACATAGAACAATTTCCCCATCTGTCCCAATTGGCCTACGCGATAGCGAACCCTTTCATGCGATCGCGTACAAGGAAACCAGATACAGACACCAGAAAATTTCACCACATCCCCAAGTCCAAATATTGATCCGTTAACCACTCGAAACTCAAACGAGGCCCCCGAGACTTCAACCAAATATACAAACAAGTCCTAAAATATCATAAGAACTTAGTCAAGACCTCAAATCACTTCAAGCAATGCTAAAACCATGAATCGCACCCCAATTCAAGCCTAATAAAAACTAACAAATTCCAACTTCTACATTCGGTGTCGAAACCTATCAAATCAAGTCCGATTGACCTCAAATTTTGTACACAACTCATAAATGATATAACAGACCTATTTCAAATTTTCAGAATTGGATTCCGACCCCGATATCAAAAAGTCAACTCCCGGTCAAACTTCCAAACTTTCAATTTCTTATTTTCACCATTTCAAGCCTAATTTAACTACGGACTTCCAAATAATTTTTCGGACACATTCCTAAGTCCAAAATCACCATACGAAGATATTGAAACCATCAAAACTCTATTCCAGAGTCATTTACACATAAGTTAACATCCGATCAACTATTTCAACTTAAGCTTTAAATATTAGAACTAAGTGTTCCAATTCATTCTGAAACCTCCCTGACAAGTCACATAATTATAATTGAACCTTTTATTATCTTTTATTTTCATGTTGCTTTAGTTATAGTAGTTATGCTTTTGATTTTCTGTTGAACTATTGATGTTATGAAATTTCAATCTTCATCACATTGGTCTTCTTTACTATAACAATTTTTGTTAATTATCAATTTAAAACCCGAAATGGAATAAACATTGATCATGTATTGGAAGAGTAAATATTTCATAGGGAAGTTAAATTGTTGGTATATCATTTATGTAATAGTAAATAAGGAGTTTGTATTCAAAACAAATTTTACATTGATGCTAATTCCGAAAAAATTAGGTATTGTATTAAAACAATTTTGGTATCTGAAACCATTAAATACAATGCAAATAACACCAATATAACTTGAAAATTGAAGCAAGCAATTAAATACAATACTTCTACAATGCATACACCAATTAGTTAGAAGAAGAGCAACAGTTAATGCATCCTCTTCAATTGGGAAGAAGAAAGATCGTAGGTAAATTAATTGGAAGAAGAAGAGTCGCAGGTAGAACAATTAAGAGAAAAACATGGGATGAAATGCAATGCATATATCAATACCTAGGGTAGGGTTGAAGGTAGGGTCACAAAATAGTGGTTGAATGTTGGTTAAATTTTCAAGAAAAAAAAGGTTGAATGTAAGGGTTGAAGGTAGGGTTTTAAATACCAAGATAGGGGTTGAAGGTAGGGTTTTAAGTTGCAAACTGTATTCTTTTATTTTTAGTAATGTCAAGATGTGAGTATTTTAGTTCTTAGTTTTGTACTGATTTTAATCTTGTCAAGTCTTTTATTTCTGTACTAGTTGCAACTAGTCACATTTGGTTAGTCTAGTCCTCCAAATTCAAAGCAAGTAACAATAAAATGAAGCATTTAACAATGATAATTATAATACCACACGTTTAAACTCATTACAAAATAAAGTCTTCCACTTCCCAGTTTGCTTCATTGTTTAGATCAGGCAAGCTACTTTGTGATGGTACTGTTGCATATCTTACTGTAGTTAGAGTAAAGAAGGCTAATAAGTATAAGCAATGTATTTACGTTAAAAAAATAATTAATCAAATTTGTTATACTTTACCTCAATTCTTTCCGCTAGCCGAGGAGTTCCACCACTTCTACCACCACCTCTACCACGGCCTCTACCACGACCTCTACCACCACTTCTACCACCACCTCTACCCCTCATATTACCTCTAACTCCACTTCCACCACCCGTTTGTGAACTTCTAAAGTATGAATCGATTTGCCCTCTATATTTATTCAACCTTGGACATACACGAGAAGCTACGTATCTAGGATCTCTTATATTTCTTACTTCACCATCACCCTTACCCTCACCCCCATCCCCACCCCCACCCTCATCCACACCATCATGTATATCTTCCAATTCCCAATTTGGAACTATCATATCATCCCAATTCAAAAGGTCATGCTCCAATCTATTCAAATCATACTTAATATATTGCCTCATCACTTCAGTGTCCAATGCAATATCACAAACCAGTTCAAAATGCTTTAATAGTTCTCTGTACATCATGTATTCAGAAGTCATATGCGGGTAACCTCCTAGAAAGAAACGTTTCAAGTGCGGACGAACAACATCTCTTCTCCACCTTTTCAATATATACCTCTCATTAACGTTTTCAATCCTCTTATGAGACAACACCTTAAGTATATGGCAGCATATAATACCTCTTGTTTCAAATCACTTGCAGATGAAACTTAGATATTCGCCAATAGGTATATATTCAACCATGAAGACAAATGGATCTCTAGTGTTAAAACTCCTGAGCGAATAATCTGTTATAATGTATTTCTCCACTCCAGGGTTTGCTTGATGATCTTCAGGGGTGTTGATTTCACAATGGTACAGTTTCCTTAACTGTATTTGAAAAAATTCAAACACTTCACGAGTATAACATGCTTGAAGTTTTTCCTCCCATGCGAATTCAGACAAACATTTTGGTTCAAAGCACATTGAGCTATATTCAGCTTCCAATTCTTTCTCGAAATTAACTCTTATGGCTAACTCATATTGCTGAACAAATATCTTCAAAGTGATTTGGCGGGTGATAAATCCATTAAAAAAAGCATGCGTTCCTTCACTCCTTTGTGTGGACAACATCATAGCTCAAAAGTGGTCATTTAGGTATACAGGAACCTATTTTTCCTTCTCTAAATAAAGCTTATAAAACCAATCCCTTCCATCTAAGTTATATTTTGCAATATAATCGGTCCATCTTCTCTCAAACTCAATAACGTTAATTCTATCAAGGACTAAAGCCTTAAATTCTATCTTTGCAATCTTACCATCAAGAACTCCGCTTAACTTCATAGGCAACTTTGCGAATATGTGCCATATACAATATCTATGTACCGTATTTGGCATCAATGCATTGATGGCAGCCTTAATACTATCATATTGGTCAGTCATGATATCTAATGGATGAACATTGTTAAGAGCCCCAAGCCATATAGAGAGTACCACTTTGTAACTTGTTATATCCTCATTAGACATATGAGCGCATCCCAAAAGTATGGATTGCCTATGCTGATTGGACACCAACAAATGAAGCAAATGGAATATTGTATCGATTCACAAGGTATGTGGTATCAAGGCATATTACATCATGGAACTCCTCATATGCAACCTTAGAGTGTGAATGAACCCATTTTAAAGAGTGTGAAGAACTTGAGTAATGATTATGCGTCCCCTTCTTGCAATTGAAGCTTTCCCCTCTTTAAAATATAATTTCTACGGTCCTTTGGTGTACAACCCAAATTTTTGAGGCCTCCAGCAAGTACGTCAGCGACTCTTATATTTTTTGAGGGTCTTAAGCCAGCAATATCTTTAGCTATAAGAGTTCTCTTAATAGAATTACTAAGCGATCTGTGTCCAGCCATCAATCGCGATAGTGCTGGTTCCAATTAATGATTATATTTTTAACCACCTTTGAAACACGCCATAAACCATTCTCCTTCAAAATTCCATTTATTCTAGCATGCCAACTCCTCCTCTTGGTAACATGCTTATTCCTTAGTTTCCTAGACCTATCACAACCATATTGCACATACCTTACAATATCACCACCTTTTTTGTTTGATGTTCTTTTGACAATGCAAAACCTTTATAATCTTGCATGTTCTTTGTAAAAAGCAAATATAACATCCTTATTACTGAACCGCATTCCAGTAATTGGACCTATTATTAGATCTTCTTCATTTAACTCATTAGACATTTCCCTGTCCTTTCCACCTTCTCCCTCTTCCTCTAAATAATGGTCGTCGTCATCATCATCATCATCAGCAGCAGCAGCATCGTCAACATGATCGTTTGAATCAATGTTGACCCACTCATCTTCATTCATCAAACCCGAATTCAACCCTAAAGATATGTATAATGCATTCCTTAGTTGCTCTGACCTAGTTTCTAGGCTGTTATTCTGGTTTAATGGCTCCAAACTAGTTTCTTGATTAGCATTCATATTTAGGTTAAGGAAATGATGGTGAATTATGTGTTTAATGAAAGCTCTCTTATCATATGTGTATGGTATAACAAGGTTACTCGAATTTATATACCGTATAAATTTTCGAAATACAATATACGTATACATACGAAGGCTTTTGATCTTCCCATCCGTATAAATTTTATTTTTAAAAAATATATATAACAGTATACGTATACATACGAAGGCTTTTGAGAGAATGATGGTTTTATAGGATCAATGTTTTGGGATAATCAATAGTCATTAGCTTGTTTGGGAGGGAAATATTTTGGAGGAAAATAATGGATGTTAAGCCAAATATGAAATCAGGGGTTTTAAGGGTATTTCACGGGTATGGCCATCGTTGGGCCATTATGAGTGTGACCAAATAGCAGAGTTCTTTTGCCAAATGGAATATATTACGTCTTTAAATATGTGAATCAACAAAATGTCGAATAATTGGTACTAGTATAAGTTTGTTAAATGAGAAATCTATTTAACAAAACTCCATTTAATCTCACTGTAAACGAAAAGGTTGATGGTAACTTTTATTGTTTTCAAATATATGTTTTGCCAATAAATTAAATAGCCATAAGAAGGAAGAGAGGAAAAGAAACCTTTGGTCTCCTCGCATTTAATTCTAGTCGATCGTTGCAGTTTTCTTGGTTCATTAATCAAAGACAATTATTGTTACCTCTTCCTTTATTATCCAATTATAAATAGTCATTAACCTTATTGGAACTAAACAAAATCTTTCATTATGCTTACAAACAAACGAATAAAAAGCTCTACCAAAACTAAAAACTATAGTGGTGAAAAAATTGTTTATTTTGCTTCTGCAGAAGCAGTTGAAGGCAACAATGATATTCTTACAACTATTTTACTCCTCCTCTCACCAAAGCCACTGTTCAAATGCAAACTTGTTTGTAAAAGATGGCAATCTCTAATCTCTGATCCTAAATTTGTTTCCTTTTGGAGGCTTAAAACTCCTTCTTTGGGTAGCCTTTTTGTCAATAGATTTTGGCGCAAAGACAACAAGAGTTTTAAGTACTTCTATATTTCTTTTACTGATAATGGATTAATCCACTCTGACGCTTCTCTCAAAGGTTTGCAAAATCCTTATGGCGAAGGTGTTGTGATTTTGAATTCTTGTGGTGGTTTACTTGTTTGTCGCACCGTGAAAAAGGAAAGAACTATAAACCCTATATGCAAATACTATGTCTGTAATCCGACTACAAACCAATTTATTTCTCTTCCTGAAATAACATATATACATACTGAACATAGATATGGTGATGCTGCTGATTTTCTACACGACTTTGGCTTTCGATTATTCTGTATCGTCTCTTTTTAAAGTTATTCATGTAAGTTCTGATCGTCGTCTTAGCTCTTCTGACGAGAATTTTGAGATGGGAATATATTCTTCAGAGACTAATTTGTGGAGGAATTTGACATGTCAAATTTCAAAATCAGCTGTAAGAAGCGTGGACTTTAACAATGAGGTTTTCGTAAATAGAGCAATATTTTGGCCAGCATATAAATCTGAGACTTCTATCTATTTTGATCTTGATACAGAGAGCCTTCATCCGTATCCAATGCCGTCTAAAAGAAGGGAAGCTATGTATTTTGGAAGCTTGAAAGACCGTCTATATTACATTCGCTCAAAAAGGGGTTATCGCTTAGATAATTTTGAATTTGAAAAAGACTATTCCTCTTGGTGCTGCAAGTATCAGATATATTAATTTTCTCTCTCTTATATGTGGAGATGAAAATCGGTACTTGGTCATATGCACACAGCCCGCGGCCATGGTTTTGTCTATCAACTTGGAGGATAGTTCTTGTACAAACTTGTGTAAGTTGCTATTGCGTGTTTATGATATGAAGGAGCTATCCAAAACTTGTGGATTATTTGTCTGAAAATCCATTTTGGGTAGGAAACAAACGGGACATACAACATGCAATGGTACAAGTGGTGGGTTTTAATTAACACATTTTGTTCTTTTTTTTGTATTGATCTTTAATCCTTGTTCTAAGAAGCACTTTTCAAGGTAAGATGTACTTTGTGATGTTGGTTACTACATACAAAATGATTTTGATATTTTGAATCAGATTCATGAAACTGATTTTTTTTCCAACCAGTTTCTAGTTTCTCAACTAGGCCAATATTTCACTATTTTGTATGGACAAGAAACTCCAGCAAAAGTGACATGTCGTCTCCTGTAACAACAAAACATATTGCTTCACCTATAATTTTTAGGGCACCTTTGATCATTCTCATACCTGAAAGGGGAAAAAGATACCTTAACACTTATATATAAAAAATGAAGCATAATATAAGAAGTTAAATAGAATAATATATCGCAACCATAAAATATCAGATAGTTAATTATAAGATAAATGGTCAGAAGTGCAGTACATAGAATCTGAAAAAATTTGTAGGTAGATCTATTTATCGAAGGAAAAGAACAGAATTTAACAATTAGAAGGGGGGATAAAGAGCAGGAGTGCACAAAATACTGTGTCATGGACATTATAAATCCAACTTGTTACCAAGACGGAATGAGTAGCTATTGCTATCTGGACAGTATTGTGATTTTTTTGGTTCAATGTACTATATATTCTAAGTCTTAAAATAATAGTTTCTGAATTTCCAGCTATTGTGGTCATTTAACGCATAAGGTGATACTGCAGTAAATTTAATCATTTAAGGAGCATGACTTTGCATTTGAATTAGTAGCAAGTCTCTCTACTGAGTCGTTTTTTCGACTTGGATCACCTTTCATGCTTTTGGTCAAGAAAATATGGTCTAGCTTACAAATATCATTCAAAAGTAACTGCTCTTTTAAGAAAAATCAAGTTAACCTACTTATGAACATCAGTAAAAAGTAGCGGAAGTACTACTTTAAAGGTTTCTTCTTTCATTACTTAGAGGTAAGTATAACTATTTGTGAACTGCAGTGTGTATACTCTTATACTTGGTAGTATTATAAATAAGACAGGTTATAAATTTTCAATTGCTAACCATTTTCAATTACAAAGTTCACCATTTTTAAACTTATCTTTTTGTCGTTGTTCATTTCTCCTTTTGATAAGCATTGAGACCTGTTTACACTTGTTCTATTGTAAAAGTGAACGTTTAAATCAGACAATCTTGCTCTTTTCTGCGAATGCATACCGTTTCTTTCAGTCCAGATTGAATAGTAGTGTCAACATCAGTCAACTTGTCAAAGATCTTCATTTCAACTCCATCATGGCACGTGGATGAGTCCTTTACCTTCTTCTTTTTCCTTTTCTGATGGGCAGTATTAGTTCTCAAAGATTGGTCCTCTAACGCTTCTGCTAAAGCCGCCTTTATTATTGGTCTATGTTCTGTGGAGTTCTCCGGAATTGCAACATCCCTATGATTAAACCCGGTGGAACCCTGACAGCTATCCGGTTTTTTCACTTTATTCGCAATAGTCCCACACTGCGATGTTTCGTCAAGTGCATCATTGTTCCTATTCCCACATTGAGCGTCCTGCACACTAGAGATTTCAGCACTCGCCCCACCCATCCTACATTTCTTCTTTCCAAATTTTGACATCTTATTACTGGGTTCAGCACTGGCATTTTTCGATTTCATGTTTATATGCTCTCGTTCTCCTTCATTACTATCATTTCCAACAATCTTAAATTCAGAATCATCATTATCTATGCCATGCTTTGAAGTGTGGGTATCTGTGACTACACCTTTTATGCGACGCTTCTTAGCCACAGGACCAGCTCCGAGATAAAGTTGCTGCAATTCATCCATAGTCTTGAATTCACCAATGACCTTCGCAACGTTCTTCTGTTTCACGATGGAGGCTGATGTCAAGTTTCCATGAGCTATGTGAGGTTCATTAGTATCAAAACCCTTCTCTTTAGCCATTTCATTGAACGAATGACTGTCAGCCTCAGTTTGCGCATATGTGATGCAAAGTAACCCTTGGTCACAGCTAGAAGCATCAACCGAAAGGAACCAGCCATTTTTTATACCCTCAAAAACACTTCTGACAAGCATAGTATCGGACAGGTGATAGTAATGTCCTCTCCGTTTCACCTTTTTAGGAATAACAAAAGGCGTCGATCGTCATGGTTTTACAAGAATATATAGATATATAAAGATAGACAAAAAAAACAGTGAGTTGGAGGATTAGCAACAGACCTTCACTGAAGAAATCTTCAATTCTTTCATCTCAGGAAAGCACCTTAAATGTTCAAACACAACCTTTTCTGCTTAACACAAACACGTCGCATCAGGCAACTCAACTCTTTTGTAACTTAATCATTCGGTGATTGAGAATCTAAAATCACTTATAAGCAAATTAGTACCAACAATGCGAAATTTATACTCGGGATACAAAATGGATTTAAGTTGCATACACCGACAATTTTTTAAAAAAATTAACACCAAATTTAACATGTGATAACAGGTCAGTTACCATTCTTACAAGATTAACAATTAATATTATCAAGAGATTAACTTGTGATTACCTAATAAGTGACCAATTGTGTTAATATTTTTACACATTCAGTGCATAGAACTTAAACTAATACAAAATTAACCAACAATTTTTACCTTTTTGACATACCCAACATACAAGCAGTGAGTGCAAATGCACCCAATGTCTCGACATTTTTTTTAATAATTTTACTAACAGAGCATCCAGGGATGAAAATGTATAAAACAGCAACCAGTAAAAAATTAAAAAATACGTACTATATATAATTGAGAAAAGGGGAAAATTACTTTTGAGATCGAAGACAGAATCAGAGTCGGAGACAATTAAAGCCAAGTGAGTATCAAAGTTGGTATCTATGAAAACCGTGCTGGACGACGTCGCAGGTTCAACTGCCGGCGCTCCATTGGAATCGGTTTCTTCGCGATGACGTTTCACCATTGAATGTGCCGCGAAGCACGACGGCTGAAGAGCTCCGGAGAAGCTGACGAACAGAAGCAGAAACGGCCAAGGGTTTTAGCTCTGTTGTGGCAATTATATGAAATGAAGGGTTTAGTGGTTTACCGCCCAATTGAAGAGGTATTTTTTCGGGGAAGTTAACTCATATACCTTTTTATAAAACTCACTTGATATACCTAAGTTTAGAAATTACGTCAAATATCCCAAAAATATTACATGTTATACCTCCTTATATTCTAAAACGTATCATAATATTCTATTTTAGAATACAATCCAAATCTAATTTACCACATTATTCTAATTTGGAATACAATATCCAAACGGAATATACCTGTAACAACTACAATATTCAAACCAAACATACCACAATATTCTAATTTGGAATACAATATCCGAATAGAATATACTTTAATATTTTAATTTAAAATATAATATTCAAACCAAACATACTACATCATTCTAATTTGTAATACAATATCCAAATCAAACATACGATAATTTTCTAATTTGGAATACAATATTCAAAGTAAACATGCTACAATATTTTAATTTGGAATACAATATCCAAACTAAACATACCACAATATTCTATTTTGGAATACAGTAGGTATATACGATAAAATAAAATTATAAAGTAGGTATATAGGGTAAAATAAATTTATAAAGTAGGTATACAAGGTAAAATAAATTTTTTAATTGTATATGGTGTTAACTGGTATTTTCAATGGGCATATCGCGTAGATTACCCTTTTTTTGCCGCCAACTATAATGGACCTTCTCTTGCTTTTTCCAAAAGCCCAAAATCAATTGGGATCTTTACACAAATAGCGTGTCTAATTTACTAGAGAAAATGACCCTCTATAGCCCCTCAAAATTTTAATAGCCCATATTTTCCCCCATTGATCCGAAATGTCCTTCCGGCCCCAACATATTACATCTAATAATCCGAAATATCTATTTTGTATAGTGACAGTCAATTTTGTATATTACTTGTATAGTGATAGTCTATTTTGTATAGTGACAGTCTATTTTGTATATTTTTTTGTATAGTGACAGTCTATTGTATATAAATTGTACAGTGACAGTCTATTTTGTATATATTTTGTATAGTGACAGTCTATTGTATATCAATTGTATAGTGAAAGTCTATTTAGTATATTTTTTGTATAGTGACAACCTATTTTGTAAACAGTCTATTTAGTATATTTTTTGTATAATGACAGTTAATTTAGTATATTTTTTGTATAGTGACAGTCTATTTTATATATATTTTGAATAGTGGCAGACTATTGTATATAAATTGTACGGTGACAGTCTATTTTGTATGTTTTGTATAGTGACAATATATTTTGTATAGTGACAGTCTATTATATATAAATTGTATAGTGACAGTCTATTTAGTATATTTTTTATATAATGACAATCTATTTTGTATAGTGAAGATTATGCATTTTTCAAATTAATGATGCAACCATGTTTTGCACACGTTGATGCTCACCACAGAGTTCAACTAATATAATATATGTTATTTTCATACTCGACTCCTCTATTTATGGCATTTCTTGAAAGAAAATGACACCAAACACCACACTTGCATTTTAGCGATTGATAGTTCTTTTTTTTTTTTTTTACATAAAGGATTTTCGCCATGCAAAGAAATGCTTTTAAATATATCTCTTTGGAAAGAGGGCAGGTTCGTGATAGTGAAAGATAAATTTAACAAATGGTCATATAATTATGATTTTTTATCAAAGTCATACAACTATGTTTTCTCACGTAAAATTCATAAAAATTGCTAGTAACTCACATAAAAAAACATAATGACCGAAAACTATAACTTTTCGATAGTATTCTTTTATTTTTCAGTCTAACAAATAATTACCAAATTAAAATAGGAATGACCCAACCTAATATAAATATACATTTTGAGTTTTTATACAGTATACATTGATTATAATACATACATATATATATATATATATATATATATATATATATATATATATATATATATATATATATACACACACACACACACACACAAAATTTTAACTGTGAGAATTTTTCGGTCTTTGGGTTATTTTTGGTGAGCCAATAAAAGAAGAGATGGAATTGTAAAAGAGAAGTTAATGTGATCGATAATGGCTAAGGCCGCCAATGAGGAAGAGTTATAGGTCCTTTGATTTTTCTATATTAGGTGCATCAAAATAGTAATTTCTTATTGCAAATTTATCTTTACTATTTTTCGAAATGTTTTCATTTATTTTTATCTAAAATCAACTAATTGTATTCTAAAAATCAGGCAACTATATATATATATATATACACACACATAATTTTAGCTATGAGAATTTTCCGATTTTTGGGTTATTTTTGGTGAGCCAATAAAAGAAGAGATGGAATTGTAAAAGAGAAGTTAATGTGATCGATAATGGCTAAGGCCGCCAATTAGGAAGAGTTATAGGTTCTTTGATTTTTCTATGTTAGGTGCATCAAAATAGTAATTTCTCATTTCAAATTTATCTTTATTATTTTTCGAAATGCTTTCATTTGTTTTTATCTAAAATCAACTAATTATATTTCTAAAAATCAGGCAGTTTTTTTTTGCTGGTTAGAAGGAAAGGACTAGTGAAGGAGGGACAAAAGGGCGCTTAAAATTATTTGTTGGTTAGCATATGTTATTTGTTTTTGGCTAAAAATTATAATGTAAAACTATGGGCCATCGACTGATATATGTTTTGGCCGAGTGGCCACTTATGTCAGAAGCTCAATTTACTACTCCCTCCGTTTCAATTTAGATTAGGTAGTTTGACTCGGCACTGAGTTTAAAAAAAAAAGACTTTTGAAACTTATAGTTTTATAAGCTTAAGGGGTAAAAGTTTTATAGGGCCACGATATTTTTGTGGTTATAAAAGCTTCTCATTAAGGGTAAAATGAAGAGTTTAAAGTTGAATTATTTCCAAATTTAGAAATATGACATTTATTTTGGAACAGACTAAAAAGGAAGTACCTCATCTAATTTGAAACGGAGGAAGTATTATTTTTCTTAGCTATTATACATAGATTATAAACTATTATGCACAGTTATACACATAAATATTTGTATTTTAAGCGGTTGGTGAGCAAATATTTTGATTAATTCTTCAAACAATTTAGAGTTAATTACCAAAAAGATCTTGTCCTCTCCGAATTTACACTTATAGTAAGATATGGCCTAAATTTCTCCATGGCTAATCTTGGAGCCAAAGTACTCAAACTTTAAGCCAAAGTATTCTAGCTTGGAGCCAAAGAATAAAAGTATTTTCTTTTTCTTCTCTTTTTCTTTACTTGGGGACCAAGAGCTTTACCCTATAAATATGATTCATCTTACTTCATTTGAATCATCCCATATTTTGATTAGAAACTCATTTAAAGTATTCTTGTGATAGAGAGTTTTGTTATAGTCCATAGAGTTAGTGATGGAAAACACTTTAAGTGAACCTCTTCTTTGTGAGTGATTGTAGTGAGGTTATTCTCTTGGGATATATTTTGGGATAATTAGAGTTTTATCTCTAATTTTGTACTCTCTTTTGTGTGCCTGTTGCTATAGTGAAATTGTTCCTCTCTGCTTGTGGACTTAGGTCACCTTGACCGAACCACGTTAAATTTTGTGTCTTCTTTATCTTCTTTAATTATAATTATTATCAACTTGTATTGTCTTTGTTATTATCATTATAACATTGTTTGGAGAAATTTCGCACTACCTGATTTCTTATCCTAACAAATTGGTATGAGAGACAGATCTAACCGGGTTAATTTCAGTAGCCAATATGACTTTAACAAAGACTTATGTTGAGAAAAGGAAAGGAAAAAAAGTCGGATAAAATAACGGACGAGGACTTTGCCGTCATAGAAAAAAAGGCAAAATCAAGTATTATCTTAAATCTCTCAAATGCAGTTTTAGAGACCACAACCAAAGGTATAGTGAAGTTTATGTAGAAACCACAACCAAAGGTATATGGAAAAAATTGAAAACTTTTATATGAAGAAAATAATGGAAAATAGACTTTACCGGAAGCAGAAGCTTTATACAATTCATATGGGTGAAGGTACCTCTATTCTCTCTCATCTTGACACATTTGATTCCATTATTATGGATTTGAGTAATATAGACGCAGAAATTAAAGATGGAGATCAAGCCGTGTTACTACTTAGTTCTCTACTCTCATCTTTTAAGCATATAAGAGATACTATGCTTTATGCAAAGGATAATACCTCTTGTAAGGATATTAAATCAATCTTAAAATATTAAAAAATAGATAAATAGTGATATTACTGGGGAAGCTAGTGGAACTCAAGCAGAATTTAACTTGTTTGTTAGGGGTAAATCCGACTTAACATCTAGATACAATAATTTAGAGTGTCCCTATTGTCATAAGAAATGTCACATTATCTCTGAATAAGCTGAAACTAGTTATTGTAACGACCCAGCCGGTCGTTTTAAAAATTTCAACCCCCTTTTCCCCATTTACTGCTCAATTTATGCCTCAAAATTTATTTATAACTTATCGGGTTAGTTGGTTCGGGTCCGAAAGGATTTCGGAGTGAAATGAGACACTTAGTCTCATAATTTAAAACTTAAGTTGAAAAAGTTGACCGGATATTTACTTATGTGTAAATGATCTCGGAATTGAATTCTGATGATTTCAATAGCTCCGTATGGTAATTTTGGACTTAGGAGCGTGTCCGAAAAATTATTTGGAGGTCCGCAATAGAATTAGGCTTGAAATGGCGAAAGTTGAATATTTGAAAAGTTCGACCGGGGAGTTGACTTTTTGATATCGGGGTCGAAATCCAATTCTGAAAATTTTAATATGTCCGTTATGTCATTTATGACTTGTGTGCGAAATTTGAGGCCAATCGGACGTGATTTAATAGGTTTTGGCGTTGTTTGTGAAAACTTAAAATTTCAAAGTTCATTAGGCTTGAATTGGGATATGATTCGTATTTTTAGTGTTGTTGGATGTGATTTGAAGGCTGGACTATGTTCGTATCATGTTGTAGGACTTGTTGGCATGTTTGGTTGAGGTCCCGTGGGAGGGGGCGCTCAGATGAATTTTGGGGGATTAACGGATTATTTTTGGCCTTGGTGAGATTGCTGATATCTGATGCTGCCTTCTTCTGGTTTCCTTATATGCGATCACATAGGTCCATCCGCGATCACGTAAGCTTAATTGGGGCAGGGATATTTTTGTTCTATGCGATCGCATGGGGAGAATCGCGATCGCGTAGCTGGGAAGAGAGAACGCATCGCGAACGCGTGGGAAAAGCCGCGTTCGCAAAGAGGAGGTGAGGCAGCTGGGGTTCGCGAGCATTGTCCTATGCGAACGCGTGGGCTGTCCGCGATCGCGTAGGCCTGGGAAGCTCATGCTTCACGTTCGCGTGTGTTACGATGCGGTCGCGTAGAGAAGTTTTGGGGGCAGTGTATTTTGGTCTTCGCGATCGCATAACCTTGTACGCGATCGCATAGGGTTATCTTGGCAATGGAGATGTTATGCTTCGCGATCGCGGGACTTGGTCCGCGATCGCATAGAAGAAATGACTGGGCAGAGAGTCCCATTTTCCATTTTTGACGGATTGGAGCTCGGGAAGAGGCGATTTTTGGGAGATTTTCAGAGGAAACAACGGAGGTAAGTGTTCTTAACTCAATATTGGTTAAATTACTCGAATCCATGGTTGTTTTTAACATTTAATTGTGAATTAAGTTGGAAAATTGTGCAAAACCCTCTTGATTTAATTTGAAGATTTGAGGGTCGAGTTGATGTCGGCTTTGAGTAAAATTTATATGATTGGACTCGTGGTTGAATGGGCGTTCATATTTTGTAACTTTTGTCGAGTTCCGAGACGTGGGAACCCACATACGATTTTTTAGTGTAATTTCGGATTTTATGGGAAAACATTAGAATTTTGATATGGAATTAATTCTTATAATTGTGTAGACTGAATCAAATTTATTGTTGCTAGATTCAAGCCGTTCAGGAGTTGATACGCGCAGAATGAGATTTCCGGAGCATTGTTTAGCTTGCTCGGTATTGGATTCGTCTTGATCGAGGTAAGTAGCTCTTTTAATCTTGGAGCTGAGGGTATGAACCCTGCATATAAGTATTATGTGAATTGTTGGGAAGTGACGCACATGCTAGGTGACGGGCGTGTGGGCGTGCACCACAGAAATTGTGAAATAATTATTCCCGTGAAATTTTGTAGACAAATAATCTTGGCATTTTCTATATAGTTTTATGTGCTAAAGAAATTGAGTTGAGAATCATATTAAAAATCATGTTGAGGCTATATGCCAGTATTGTTAGGACCCACAAAGGTCATATTGCTGTGAATTATTTATTTTAAATTGAAAATTATACTTAGTCATATTCATGTCATTACATATCATATATCAGTCTCTGTTATTATTTATTGATACGTCATATCATCATTTTTGGGCTATTTTCATAACATTATGAGCCCTTGAGAGAGACTGGAGAGATTGATGACTGAGTGAGGCCGAGGGCCTGATTGTGGGGATTATTATGTGGACCGGGGCTACCCCCTGCAGCAGGCCTTATAGGCTTTATTATAGCACGTGAGTTGTCCGTGCGGATCCAGATATTATTATAGCACGTGAGTCGTCCGTGCAGCATGTGAGTTGGCCGTGCGGATCCAGATATTATTATAACACGTGAGTTGTCTGCAGCACGTGAGTTGGCCGTGCGGATCTAGATATTATTATAGCACGTGAGTTGTCCGTGCAGCACGTGAGTTGTCCGTGCAGATTATAGCGCTTGGGCTGAAGGAGCCCCTCCGGAGTTTGTACACACCCCCAGTGAGTGCAAGTACCTACTGAGTACGAGTGCTGAGTGACTAGGAGGACTGAGTGAAATGATACTCTGAGAGTATGCATATGATTTTATCACTGAGTTGCATCGCATTGACATGCACACATGACATACAGGCATAGAGATGTATTTTCCTCATGATGTACAGTATCACATCATTCATGATTTCTCACACATGTTGACAGATGAGCATAGTGATGTATTTGTTTTACACGGGTTATCTGGAAAAGAAAATGAAACATCTCATTTATTATTAAAAGGATTTTGGGAAAATTATTGCTTTAAAACTTATTCATAGTTTTGGAAATTTCGGTAAACGATTTGGGTTTTTCACTGATGTACTTGAAAGGGAAGAACTATTTTTAGAAATCATGATTTAGCTAAATATTTTATTTCTAAGTTACTTCTTATATTATTGGCTTTACGTTGTTATGGACTGTAGTGAACTATTGGTTTTGGACCCGACCTTGGTAAAAGCTCGTCACTGCTTTCAACCTAAGATTAGGTTTGTTACTTACTCAGTACATGGGGTCGGTTGTACTGATACTACACTTCTGCACATTACGTGCGGATGTTGGCTGTTGTTGTTACTGTGCTTGATGGTTGCCGGATTTGAAGATGTACCTGCGTTCCTGTTATAGCTGCCTCTTGTTTATGGTAGCCTTAGATTTATAAAAGCTCTGTTTATGTACTATTCAAACAGACTATGTATTTATTTCATCTCCACTTTGTAAACTCTATTCTTAGAAGCTCATGATTTCTATTACCAGTTCTCAAAAAATGTATAAGATTAAGATCTTTATTTACTTAAATTGCTTTAAACAATTATTATTAGAATTGGATAGTTGAAAGTTGGCTTACCTAACGGGTTGGGCTAGGTGCCATCACGACTAGTTGGACTTTGGGTCATGATAAGGTGGTATCAGAGCTCTAGATTCATAGGTTCTACAAGTCATGAGCAAGTGTCTAGTAGAGTCTTGCGGATCGGTATGATGACGTCCATACTTATGTTCGAGAGGCTACAGGGCATTTAGGGTAATTTTCCATCTTTCTTTCCTTATCGTGCGGAATTGATTCAGTTTGAGACATAACTCTTTGAATTCCTTCCACGTATTCGTATGCGCACATGAGCGCTCGGTATCTGCTATGTATTGCCGGCTTGTGATTTCAGGGATGATGTGCGATATTTGTATTCTATGTTTTGGTGATGGGCCAGTCTGGAGGACTTGAGGCCATGGTTAGACCGCAGTTTAACCTCGGTAGCTTCAGTTATAACTTGTACATTTGGACTCATATGTCCGGTAATGTCCATACAGGTGGAATGTGTGGATCGATAAGCGGTGGAATGGCCTTGTGATGAGTACGATGTAACTGCAGGATGTGTTAAGACGCATTGAATGTGACGAGAAGTGTTTCCGTAAAATGTAAAGGAAAGGTCATTGGGTGCTTGATTTTCGTTTTGATGTGACGTACAATCTCGAGTATGAATATTTTGAAGGATCTTTTACATTGTTAAATTTTGGGACAAATTAAATTCTCATGTCTGGTTAATGAGTTTGGACTAAGATAGACTAAGTGATTGCATAGTAATTGTGACTGCAAAAAGATATAACAAGATGCCAATTTGAGGCTAAGGAGGTGGGTTCTCTCCTGGAGAGTAATCTACATAGGTATGTTCCTTATATGTGAGTGGAGAGTTTCTTTTCTGCCAGTTGGGTGTATGTGTGGAGATTTGAATTTGAATTTAGTTGAGAAAGTTGACGTGAGTGTCAAGAGAATAATTGCAAGCTTAGCGGATGATTTGGGGTATTTTTTTTTTTATGGTTGGCATTGCATGAGTTTGAGAAGAAGTTTCATTGAACTGACAGTGGCATTATGACAGTAATAGAGTATGAGTATTGTGAGTTATGAAGTATTTTAATCTACGGCTTTGAGCCAAGTGGGGGAGTCTGCTATGGACAAATCAATTCATTGGTATGTGTCAAATTTTTGTTTTGGTCTGAAGTATACTTGGAAATCAGTGATGACGTGCAGAGGTGGAGTTCAAAAATGACTCGAATAAAGAAATTCTTGGTTACGGGTTATATTGCACTTATGAGTATATGAAAATCGTGGGATGAGTGAGTTGTTGATTGTGACTGATATAGTGCACACAGAGTATGAATTTGATAGGTGGTATTAAAGTAGAGTTACTTCTTTGAGTGTTGTTGTGCTAATGGGGCGTCTGTTTGCCCATTTGGGCGGTGTAATGTGGATTTGAACAAAGGGGGTGACTCTCGAGAAAGTTCTAATGGATTCGAGATTAATATGTAACAATTGAGAATTTTTGGCGGATTTGTTTATGGCTAAAATCTGAGATTTAAGTTGGATAGTGTCGAGACTTGTGGTATTTTTGTATATCATTATGGATTTTATATGTCGGTATTAGGAAGGTGAATGAAATGGCCTTGGACTCAAATAAGGTATTTTCAGAGGTGGTGTTTCGGTTGTGGTATTTATAGGGTAATTATGATGTGGTGAGGCTCTACCGATGTTTTGGTGGCAATATTCTTGGGTTTGGTGACCTACGTGGTTTGGTCGAGTTAGAGGAATTTAGTTCTAATAGATGTGGTGTGTTGTGCGGGATTAGGATTTACATGTACAAGGTGACAGTTCAGTCTTAAAGAGAAGGTAACGAATATTGGACAACATGGTCAGTTTCAAATATTTCGATGAATGTTATAACTGCTCGGTAATTTCTGATAAGGGTGCGCATTTCAGAAGGCGCGTTGTGTTTTGACTTACGAATATTCATCGGTATTGCAGTACTCACCTGGTTGATAGACTGCTGATATTCAAATTATTGCTATGTGGCACTGAAGAATTATTAAAGTATTCCTCATGGGATTATCGTGAATGGAAGATGTGTTAGTCATTTTAGTGGTGGAGTTGGGATCAGTTACGGTGATTCATGTGTTCGATGAATTTGGAGACTGGGAGTTCTCAGAAGTATATTGTTTTGGGGTTGCGACCTATTTGAGGTGACTATTTTATTTAAAACTCGATGGAGGCACTAGTTGCGTTAATTATTTGTGATAACTATGCGCTATGAGTACGCATATATGTGAGGTTTGAGCCCATGTGCGATCATTAGAGCAAGTATTCATACTCGGAAGAATGCTTAGGCTATTATATGCCTAGAGTTGACTGTTAAGCATAAAGTTATAACGTTTCCCGTATTCGTACCTTTGTTGAGAACTATCTGGGCTATACTTGAGGTTACAAAGAAGATGATTCCATAAATAAATAGGGTAGTTACTATTTTGCGTTAAAAATTACCGATTTGAAGTGTGATAACAAATTTTGCACATGATTACACTATGGCGTGCTATTTCTACTAGTCCAGGAGTATGAGAATCTTATTTTATTATCATATACAAGTGTACTTATTTAATTGCTCCTGTATGATATGCTGGGACTGGAGGCCGATGACCATGCCGAGCGATTCATATTATTGGCACGTGAGTTGTCCGTGCCGTGTATGGGAATTCTATTTCTATAATAATTTATCTGATCTATTAATTTCCTTCATCTACAATTGTGCACATACACCTACGGTTATCCTCTTCACAAAATTTGAGGAGTTGGTTGTAACATTGCGGTTGTGGTGGTGCTTGTTGAACTTGCAATACGGTTCTTTTCCTTGAGACCTCTCCCATATTTGGGTACACAGATTGCGCAGTTGTGGCTTGAGTTATATTGATGTGACGTGTCTGTGGGATAGTTGTGTTTAATAATATTAGGTTATTGGACCTAGATGGGTACTATCAGACTTGATTATGGTATATTCGGGAGGATAATATTAAAAGTTGGCTTAGGAGAGGATTATGGTTCTAGTTGGGGCGAGAGAGCTCCATGGCTAGTTGATCTGATGAGTGGTTATGAGTTTTTGATTGTTTCTTTCATCATTGGCAGTGTACGAAGGTTTCGGAATGAGGTGCTGTTGAATGTGAGGTTTTATACTAGTACTTGGTTGGTTTTGAGTAGTTACTGTGATTGAAAATAGTGTTGCGAGCATGCGAGTTGTGTAGTATGTTATGTAATTATATCTGGGGTTATGGTCATGGCTCGATGCAGCTTGTTCAGACTTATACAATGTGTAACTGTGAGATTCAGGTCTTGAAAAGAAATTCTGAGGGTTGGGAATTGAATCCCAAGGTTTTTAGGCCAAGATTAAATTAATGATTTTTGTTGTATTGTGTTGTCAAGCCTATATGGAATAGGGTGACGTGTGTTCACCCCCGGGTACGTGCGTGGTAAGATGGATAGTGATTTGATGGCTTGGAAACAACTCTTGGCACGTTCGAGGACGAACGTATGTTTAAGTGAGGGAGAATGTAACGACCCAGCCGGTCGTTTTGAGAATTTCAACCCCCTTTCCCCCATTTACTGCTCAATTTATGCCTCACAATTTATTTATGACTTATCGGGTTAGTTGGTTTGGGTCTGGAAAGATTTCGGAGTGAAATGAGACACTTAGTCTCATAATTAAAAACTTAAGTTAGAAAAGTTGACCGGATATTCACCTATATGTAAACGACCTCGGAATTGAATTCAGATGATTCCAATAGCTCACTACGGTGATTTTGGACTTTGGAGTGTGTCCGAAAAATTATTTGGAGGTCCGTAGTGGAATTAGGTTTGAAATGGCGAAAGTTGAATTTTTGAAAAGTTTGACCGGGGAGTTGACTTTTTGATATCGGGTCGAAATCCGATTCGGAAAATTTTAATAGGTCTGTTATATCATTTATGACTTGTGTGCAAAATTTGAGGTCAATCGGACGTGATTATAGGTTTCGACGTTGTTTGTGGAAACTTGAAATTTCAAAGTTCATTAGGCTTGAATTGGGGTATGATTCGTGTTTTTAGTGTTGTTGGATGTGATTTGAAGGCTCGACTATGTTCGTATCATATTTTAGGACTTGTTGGTATGTTTGGTTGAGGTCTCGGGTGTTACACCCCGAACTTTAATATTAGGATATCTGTTTAGGAGGGAAAAGTTTACATGTTTCTACCAACCCTTTTTATTTTAAAATAAAAATTCTAATGCATTTAAATTAGAAACTGAATGCTGCAAATTAGTTTTCTATAAATGGTAGATAAATTGGGAATCGAAAATCAATTTGCAATTGATGTTATCCTTTTATGGTCTGTTGAGAGTATATTTTAACGATGACCACTTTGAGTGGTTCGATTAAGATTGTCATTATTTTATATTGGATGCTCAAATTAATAACCTTAGTTCCAATTTGATGTTACACGTGCTGAATGGATACATGTTAGTTAAACTTCTTATTTTTGAAGATTTGTGGCTATGTTATTGTAAGACCCCATAATTTTAACAACCTTGATACCGTCATATACATTTGATATGATATTTTGAGTGGAATATTTTTGTAAAAAGTTTGAAAAATATGATTTTATATAGTTATTAATATTACTACTTTCGAATATGCTTTAAATTTTACACATATATAATATGAGGAAGTTTATGAGATATTCTTTATTGTAAAGATAGAAATTATTTTCTCACAAGAAAAGAAGGTTATCTTTTTACCATTTTAAGAATTAAGCGTACGAAAATTTGTACTCTTTATATGAGATTAGAAAAATTAGAAGTTGAGAAAATATATGTATTTTTACATGGATGTTTTAAATAATAGTATATGTATTTATTTTATATGGTACCACATGACCATGATAGTAAGTTATATAAAGTATGTTAAAAGTGAGTAGTATTTTAAGTAAGTTGAGATAATTCTTAATTATGTGAATAATTAGGGTTACTTAATGATTTTGGTGGTAAGATTAACTAGGAAATTAAAATCTTTGGGATAAATATTAACGTGACAGCCTTACCTTATGGGAATAGTGACTCTTTAAGTCATTATGTTATGTGGCAAGCTTAGAGATGTGATATTTGGCAAAGTCTTTAAGAACGTAAGTTATTTCATTTAATAAAGAAGAGTCCACTGTTTGCCTAGCTAATGTGTATTCTTCCTTTCCTCATCTTCACTAAAGTCTTGGTTCACTTGTAGAATAATGTCACGACCCGAAATTCACTAGTCGTGATGGCACCTAACCCATCCCGCTAGGTAAGCCAATTAACGATTTTCTATTTTCAATTAATTTAATAACACAATTTAACAAAGGAGTTATCAAAGTCTTATACATCCCCAAGGACTGGTAGTACAAATCATGAGCTTCTAAGAATAGAATTTACAAGCTGATATGAAGTAAATACATCTTCTGTTTGAAAAGTACATAAACAGAATTTTTATAAACCTAGAGCTACCATGAACAAGGGGCAGCTACAACAGGAACGCAGATACATCTTCAATCCCGGCAACCATAGAACACAACAACAACAACAACCAATATCTGCACGCAATGTGGAGAAGCGTAGTATCAGTACAACCGATCCCATGTACTGAGTAAGTATCTTGTCTAACCTCGTCGGAGTAGTGAAGAGGCTTTAGTTAAAAGATGCTCATTGATAAAACCTGTAATGTAACTAACAATAAAATTATACTACAATACAACAGAGTAGAGCACACAAAACGATTATACAAAGCAATAACGGAGTACTAAAGGAAAACACAATTCAACAGGTATCAAAATCTCACCCAACCCTTTCCTGAGAGAGAAAGACAATAAATCACAATAATCACGTCAAAACTTTCATAATGTGAAAAGTATACCCAAGACATCAAATTCAATGGCACGACAACACCCTTCGTGCATTTATCTCATCCTCCCCAATTATGCATAAAGCAGTACCAGCCAAATGGCAGAAATGCCTATAACAGAAATGACAGAGTGGGAAATACGCAAATAACTATAGAGGACGAGAGTGTACATGAGAACATCAGTAACAGACTGAACAGAAAGCATATAGGTAATGACAATGATTAGGAAAAAGGAATGTAATTTCGACTAACTAGCAAGGTTAAGGCATGAAGACAAATATGACAAATAAGGAAGCGGACACATGATCTTTATAAGTTAGCAAGTAGGGACATGAACGACTAGTATGGAAGAAGACCTACACTTAAGTGCAACAAAACAGATGGCATGGATGAAATCCTAACAGCAGGAAATAGGCATGATATTAGCAAGTTTATGAAAATGGAAGGCATGATAGCATGACAACAAGGTGATAGAGGATGAAGACAGAACAGTAATGACATATCACATAAGAACCATGAACACGACAATAACAACTCCAGGTAAAGACATAAAGGTATCTGCAAGAAAGAAATATCACAACATAATGCATGTCTCTCGTCCTCACTTGCACGGAAACACCCTTCGTGCCATGAACTCACCATAACATGAAAGCGTAATAATATAAATATAATGGCATGACATCACCCTTCGTGCTTTTACTCATATAGAATGGCACGGCATCACCCTTCGTGCTTTAATCACAATGATATGGCACGACATCACCCTTCGTTCTTTTAACTCTCAAATAATATGGCACGACATCACCCTTCGTGCTTTACACTCTCCCTCACATGATAATGCATAAACAAAGGCACGGCATTACCTTTCGTGCTTTACACTCTTCCTTATCAAGCATATGTATATCAATGACAAACAAGGCAGGAAGCATAAATAACGCCAAGGGAAGTGTTTAAACGAATATTTCAAATGAATCCCAATCACAACTTTCCAAGCCAACAATAGTTCAATAAACCCACAAGAACCTTTTTATTCAAGTATTCCAACAAATTTCACAAATGATCTACAACACAAGTATAGAATCTAGTATCTCAAGAATATCGGCCGTAGCAATATATTAATGATTATGCATATTGATGACCGAATTAAACACACCAATGTATTCTTAGAATTTCCATCAAATTTGATCAAGTTATAATAAGCTAAGTATTAGTTTCTAACATTTAATACTATGTTCTTAGTATCTAGGAGCCATGTAAAGCATGAAGCAAGAAGATCACGTGATTCTGCAAGACGCAGTTTATAACATATTTTACCCCCGAGCATGGTTACCCTGGCACATGCATATATGCTCGTCACATCATATATGTATCACCCCCGCATGTAGCAAATAATGTCAAATAGTAGAAAAAATTCCCTCAACAAAGTTAGGCAAAACACTTACCTCAAAGAAGGCAAACTGATACTCAAAATGAACTCCTCGGGTGATATGACCTCCGGGCGGCTCAAATCTAATCAAAATAACTTCAAAGCACAAATAAAACTCGTAAGAGACTATTCCGGATCATAAAGTCTCAATCTTTAACAAAGTCTAAAAATTGACCCAAAAGTCGACCCCCGGGACCGCACCTCGGAACCCGACAAATACAAAATACGGCCACCCATTCAAGTACGAGTCCAACCATACTAGTTTCACTCAAATCCGACTCCAATTCGATGTTCAAAACTCAAAAATTCATATTATGAACTTTAGGCCAAAATCTCCAATTTCCTCTATAAAATTCATAATCCAATTACCAAAAACGAGGGTAGATTCGTGATATAAGATCAAAAATGAGTAGAGAACACTTACCCTAGTCCACAAGATGAAAATTGATCCAAGAATCGCCTCAATCCGGGCTTGGAAATGTTAAAATGAAGTCAAAATCGCGATTTTTAATAGAACACTGCCCAGGTCTTTTATGCATCGCGAACGCGGAAGAACTATCGCGTTCGCGAAGAAGAAAAAAAAGCTGCCCAGAATACCCTTTGCGAATGCAAAAAAGGGGACGCGAACGTAATGAACAAGGGACAGGACTTAAGCGAACGCGTAAGAGACACGCGAATGCGAAGAGGAAAATGATCACTAGTGCCCGAGGCCTGGTTTGCACTTCGCGAACGCGACATATGGAATGCGAACCCGAAGAAGGAGGTGGCAGAACTTCACGAACGCAAGAGGATAGCTGTGAACGTGAAGAGGAAATTTTCTACCCTCCAAAATAACACTACGCGAATGCGAGTGCAAGGACGTGAACGCGATGAAGGAAAACCAGATGACAGATTCAGTAGTTCAAAATAGGAGGAAAATGTACCGTAGCCCACCCGGAACACACCCGAGGCCCCTGGGACCCCCATCCAAACATACCAACAAGTCCCATAACATAACACAGACCTACTCGAGGCCTGAAAACACACAAATCAACATCGGAACGACGAATCACATCTCAATTCGAATTCAATGAACTTGAAACTTCAAACTTCCATAACCGATGCCGAAACCTATCAAATCACGTCCGATTGACCTCAAATTTTGCATACAAGTCACATTTGACATTACAGAACTGCTCCAACTTCCGAAATCGGATTCTGACCCCGATATCAAAAAGTCCACTTCCGGTGAAACTTCTCAAAAAACCTTTAAATTTTTAACTTTTGCCAAATGACTCCAAAATGACCTACGAACCTCCAAATCCATTTTCGGACGCGCTCCCAATACCAGAATCACCATACGGATCTATTCTCAAAATTGGAATGCCAAACAGACATCGATAACATTGAAATGCACTTCAGCCCAAATATGATAAATTTCTTCCAAAAATGCTAACTTCCACAATAGGCGCCAAAATGCTCTCAGGTTATCCAAAACCCAATCCGAACATACGCCCAAGTCTGAAATCATCATACGAACCTACTGGAACCTTCAAATCCCGATTCCGAGATCGTTTACCCAAAAATTCAACCTTAGTCAATTCTTCCAACTTAGAGCTTGAATCTTGAAGTTCATCCTTCCAAGTCGATTCCGGATAACTTGAAAACCAACACCGATGATTTACGCAAGTCATAACACATCATGCGAAGATGCGCGAGCTCTCAAAACTCCGAGCGAAATGCAGATTCTCAAAACGACCTGTCGGGTCATTACAAATAAAGAAAGCTACTTCTTTGTTCTTTGATTCAAGAAATAGTCTCAAGTTTATGGATAACTCTAAATCTGGTTCGTAGTAAACTAATTATTTGATACTCTTGCACATTAGATGATGCATAAACTCATTATGAAGTATTTGACATAGAGGAGATACTGGAATTGGAGCTGAATGGTTTCATATTCGAAAACCCATCTTTTGATCCTATTCTAAATTGTTCTGATATTCACTAAATTCTCAATCATGACCATATATTCACCTAGAAAATGTAGTAGGATTCTTTACCTTTGCTCTGTTAACTATACCTGGAAGACTTCTGTATAATTTATGATCTATAATCAAAGCAACTATGGGGCATACCAGCACTGGCAGTGTATGTTTCACTAAGCCACTTTCACCTTGAGACTTTTAACCGCTAGCTGGAGGTTTTCATAGCTTAAAGCACTCCACCTTGTCAATATAGCGTGAGATTTTTGCAAATTTTAGGGAGTACGGTGTAATCTTTCTCAAGAGAATCGGCTCAGGTATGTCAAGGCTGTCCCTTCTTTTCTTTTGGCATGATCCAAGTAACGATACATAAACGTAATACTATTCCATAAGTGGTTCTACTCTTAGCAGTTTAGGATGTCTATGTTATTATTCCTGTAAAGTTATATTTAAGTATGTCTAAGTACATTCCTAAGTCCCAATTGAGGTATATGATAGAGATGTTAATGTTTATTATATAGTGATACATGCATCTTTATGCATTTACCACCGTGTTACGGCCGGTCGGGCAGTTACCACCGGTTGGCAGTTATGTATCATTATTTACCACCGGTGGGACAGACATGGATATTCATTTACCACCGAGTTACGACCGGTTGGGCAGTTACATATTTACCATCGAGCTATGGCCGGTTGGGCAGTTACATATTTACCACCGAGCTACGGCCGGTCGGGCAGTTACCACTGATCAGTTGGGCAGTCATGCATCATACGATATGGATAATAGTCTCAAAGAGAAGCATTATATATATGTAAGCATAATAAGTATGCATATACGGTGCCACTTCAGAGATTCAGGTTGATTCTTTTATGTCTTTAATTAATGTTGACTTACTGTTATGTTTCAGTTTTGCCTTACATACTCAGTATATTATTCATACTGACGTCCTTTTATTGGGGACATTGCATTCATGCCTGCAGGTATAGATAATCAGTTTGACGAGCCCTCATAGTAGACGAGATTGGCATTTAGCAAAGGATCGGTAAGACTCCACTTCATTCGGAGTGCAGCCGAGTCTATGAGTCATCATGTCAGAGTTTTTCTACAGACTTATGGGTAGGCCGGTACCATGTCCCATTTGATGTTAAATAATCTTAGAGGCTTTATAGACAGAGGTTCATTTTGTATAGTATGTCAGAGGCCTTGACGGCCCATATGTATTCATATTTTATGAAAGATGGTTCATTAATACATCGTTTGCCCACTTATAGTTATGCATTACAAGTTGTGTTCATGTTGGCTCATGATAGTTAGAAGAAACAAAAATGAGTTACAGAGTGGTTCACTCAGGCCAGTACGGCACGGGGTGCCAGCCACGCCTCCCCAGGTTTGGGGCGTGACAAGTGGTATCCGAGCGGGTCGTGTCCTAGGGAGTCTACAAAGCCATGCTTAGTAGAGTCTCACTTATGGGTGTGTTGCACGCCACATTTATAATTGAGAGGCTATAGGGAATTTAGGAAATGTTACCCTTCTTTTGTTTCCAAATCGTGCCATAGAGCTGAGTCGTAAGAAATCTATATGAAGCTTTCGCTAGATTTTGTATGCACCAGAGGTGCTATCACAATAGAGCTTTAAGGCGTAGATGTAATTTCTACCTATGTGAAAAGGAGGTTATGAAAGCGACAGAAGATACGATGCGAGATTGAAAAGTAAGTAAGGTAAAGTAAAGGTGAAGAAGATGTGAGATACTCAAGTACAAAAGGTTGTGAATAGCCGAGACTTCGGATATAGTTTGGGTTTTAGTTTAGTTTACAGAGGAGACCCTAGTGAAAATTTTGTAAATCTCTAGGAGTTAACATTCGAGGATGAATGTTTCTAAATGGGGGAAGGATGTTACACCCGTACTTTAATATTAGGATATCTGTTTAGGAGGGAAAAGTTTACATGTTTCTGCCAAACCTTTCTATTTTAAAATAAAATTTCTAATGCATTTAAATTAGAAACTGAATGCTGCAAATTAGTTTTGTATAATGGTAGATAAATCGGGAATCGAAAATCAATTTGCAATTGATGTTATCCTTTTTTGGTCTGTTGAGAGTATATTTTAATGATGACCACTTTGAGTGGTTCGATTAAGATTGTCATTATTTTATATTGGATGCTCAAATTAATAATCTTAGTTCCAATTTGATGTTACACGTACTGAATGCATACATGTTAGTTAAACTTCTTATTTTTGAAGATTTGTGACTATGTTATTGTAAGACCCCGTAATATTAACAACCTTGATGCCGTCATATACATTTGATATGATATTTTGAGTGGAATACTTTTGTAAAAGGTTTGAAAATTATGATTTTATATAGTTATTAATATTACTACTTTCGCATATGCTTTAAATTTTACACATATATAATATGAGGAAGTTTATGAGATATTCTTTGTTGTAAAGATAGAAATTATTTTCTCACAAGAAAAGAGGGTTATCTTTTTACCATTTTAAGAATTAAGCGTACGAAAATTTGTACTCTTTATATGAGATTAGGAAAATTAGAAGTTGAGAAAATATATGTATTTTTACATGGATGTTTTAAATAATAGTGTATGTACATGACCATGATAGTAAGTTATATAAAGTGTGTTAAAAGTGAGTAGTATTTTAAGTAAGTTGAGATAATTCTTAATTATGTGAATAATTAGGGTTACTTAATGATTTTAGTGGTAAAATTAACTAGGAAATTAAAATCTTTGGGATAAAGATTAACATGGCAGCCTTACCTTATGGGAATAGTGACTCTTAAAGTCATTACGTTATGTGGAAAGCTTAGAGATGTGATAATTGGCAAAGTCTTTAAGAACGTACGTTATTTCATTTAATAAAGAAGAGTCCACTGTTTGCCTAGCTAATGTGTATTCTCCTTTTCCTCATTTTCACTAAAGTCTTGGTTCACTTGTAGAATAAGGAAAGCTACTTCTTTGTTCTTTGATTCAAGAAATAGTCTCAAGTTTATGGACAACTCTAGATCTGGTTCGTAGTAAACTAATTATTTGATACTATTGCACATTAGATGATTCATAAACTCATTATGAAGTATTTGACACAGAGGGGATACTGGAATTGGAGCTGAATAGTTTCATATTCGAAAACCCACCTTTTGATCCTATTCTAAATTGTTCTGATGTTCACTAAATTCTCAATCATGACCATATATTCACCTAGCAAATGTAGTAGGATTCTTTACATTTGCTCTATTCACTATACCTGGAAGACTTCTGTATAATTTATGATCTATAACCAAAGCAACTATGGGGCATACCAGCACTGGTAGTGTATGTTTCACTAATCCACTTTCACCTTGAGACTTTCAACCGCTAGCTGGAGTTTTTCATAGCTTAAAGCACTCTACCTTGTCAATATAGCATGAGATTTTTGCAAATTTTAGGGAGTACGGTATAATCTTTCTCAAGAGAATTGGCTTGGGTATATCAAGGCTATCCCTTCTTTTCTTTTGGCATAATCCAAATAATGATACGTAGACGTAATACTATTCCATAAGTGGTTCTACTCTTAGCAGTTAAAGATGTCTATGTTATTTATTCCTGTAAAGTTATATTTAAGTATGTCTAAGTACGTTCCTAAGTCCCTATTGAGGTATATGATAGAGATGTTAATGTTTATAATATAGTGGTACATTCATCTTTATGCATTTACCACCGTGCTACGGCCGGTCCGGCAGTTACCACTGGTTGGGCAACTATGTATCATTATTTATCGCCGGTTGGGCAGATATGCATATTTATTTATCACCGAGCTATGGCCGGTTGGGCAGTTACATATTTACCACCGAGATACGGCCGGCCGGGCAGTCATGCATTTACCACCGAGCTACGGCCGGTTGGGCAGTTACATATTTACCACCGAGCTACGATCGATCGAGCAGTTACCACTGATCAGTTGGGCAGTCATGCATCATACGATATGGATAATAGTCTCAAAGAGAAGCATTGTATATATGTAAGTATAATAAGTATGCATATACTATGGCACTTCAGAGATTCAGGTTGATTCTTATATGACTTTAATTAATGTTGACTTACTGTTATGTTTCAGTTCTGCCTTACATACTCAGTACATTATTCGTACTGACGTCCTTTTGTTGGGGACACTGCATTCATGCCTGCAGGTATAGATAATCTGTTTGACGAGCCTTCATAGTAGATGAGATTGGCATTCAGCAAAGGATCGGTAAGACTCCACTTCATTCGAAGTGCATTGTTTAGCTTGCTCGACATTGGATTCGTCTTGATCGAGGTAAGAAACTCTTCTAATCTTGGAGCTGAGGGTATGAACCCTGAATATAAGTATTATGTGAATTGTTGGGAGGTGACACACATGCTAGATGACGGGCGTGTAGGCGTGCACCATAGAAATTGTGACATAATTGTTCCCGTGGAATTTTGTAGACAAATAATCTTGGCATTTTCTATATAGTTTTATGTGCTAAAGAAATTGAGCTGAGAATCATATTAAAAATCATGTTGAGGCTATGTGCCAGTATTGTTGGGACCCACAGAGGTCATATAGCTGTGAATTATTTGTTTTAAATTGAAAATTATACTCAGTCATATTCATGTCATTACATATCATATATCAGTCTCTGTTATTATTATTGATACATCATATCATCATTTTTGGGCTATTTTCATGACATTGTGAGCCCTTGAGAGAGAGACTGGAGAGATTGATGAATGATTGAGGCCAAGGGCCTGATTGTGAGGATTATTATGTGGATCGAGGCTGCCCGCCTGCAGCATTCCTTATAGACTTTATTATAGCACGTGAGTTGTCCGTGCAGCACGTGAGTTGTCCGTGTGGATCCAGATATTATTATAGCACGTGAGTTGTCTGCGCAACACGTGAGTTGTCCGTGCAACACGTGAGTTGGCCGTGTGGATCCAGATATTATTATAGCACGTGAGTTGTCCGTGCAGCATGTGAGTTGGCCGTGCAGATCTAGATATTATTATAGCACGTGAGTTGTCCATGCAACACGTGAGTTGTCTGTGCAGATTATAGCGCTTTGGATGAAGGAGCCCCTCCGGAGTATGTACACACCCCAAGTGAACGCAGGTACCTACTGAGTGCGAGTGCCGAGTGTGAGTGCTGAGTGACTGGGAGGACTAAGTGAAATGATACTCTGAGAGTATGCATATGATTTTATTACTGAGTTGCATCGCATTGACATGTACACATGACATACAGGCACAGAGATGTAATTTCCTCATGTTGTACAGTATCACATCATTCATGATTTCTCACACATGTTGACAGATGGGCATAATGATGCATTTGTTTTACACAGGTTATCTGGAAAAGAAAATAAAACATCTCATTTATTATTGAAAGGATTTTGGGAAAATTATTGCTTTCAAACTTATTCATATTTTTGGAAATTTCGGTAAACGATTTGGGTTTTTCACCGATGTACTTGAAAGGGAAGAACTATTTTTAGAAATCATGATTTAGCTGAGTATTTTATTTTTGAGTTACTTCTTATATTATTGGCTTTATGTTGTTATGGACTGTGGTGAACTATTGGTTTTGGACCCGACCTTGGTAAAAGCTCGTCACTTCTTTCAACCTAAGGTTAGGTTTGTTACTTACTCAGTACATGGGGTCGATTGAACTGATACTACACTTCTGCACATTGCGTGCAGATGTTGGCTGCTGTTGTTGCTGTGCTCGATGGTTGCTGGATTTGAAGATGTACCTGCGTTCCTGTTGTAGCTGCCTCTTGTTCATGGTAGCCTTAGATTTATAAAAGCTTTGTTTATGTACTATTCAAACAGACTATGTATTTATTTCATCTCCGCTTTGTAAACTCTATTCTTAGAAGCTCATGATTTGTACTACCAGTTCTTGAGAAATGTATAAGATTAAGATCTTTATTTACTTAAATTGCTTTAAACAATTATTATTGGAATTGGGTAGTTGAAAGTTGGCTTACCTAACGGGTTGGGTTAGGTGCCATCACGGCTAGTTGGACTTTGAGTCGTGACAGTTATGGTATAATCCGACTTATGCTATACGTTGAAAAATAAAGAAAAGCATAAGGAAAAGAAAAATGAGCATAAAGATACTGACACCGCCGAAGTTAGTGTAGCAACTGATGAGATTGATGGAACTATAATATTTAGCAACTGAAACTAGTTTCAGATTTGACAATGAGTTGATTTTAGATTCTGGTTGTTCGTATCATATGTGTCCTAGCAGAGACTTGTTTTCTACATATTATTCAGTTGAAGGTGGAGTTGTCCAATTGGGTAACAGTGCTACTCTGTAGCTTTATTGGCAAAGGTACAATTTAGATCATAATGGATGATGGTGTGGTGAGAACTCTCGGATAGTGTACAATTCGGATCATAAGCTAGTGTACAATTCGGATATTCAAATTATTGCTATGTGGCACGGAAGAATTATGAAAGTATTCCTCATAGGATTATCGTGAATGGAAGATGTGTTAGTCATTTTTGTGTTGGAGTTGGGATCAGTTACGGTGATTCATGTGTTCGATGAATTTGGATACTGAGAGTTCTCAGAAGTATATTGTTTTGGGGTTGCGACCTATTTGAGGTGACTATTTTATTTAAAACTCGGTGAAGACACTAGTTGCATTATTTATTTGTAATAGCTATGCGCTATAAGTGTGTATATGTCACGCCCCAAAACCGAGGAGCGCGACTGGCGCTCAACCGAGTGAACCCGACTGAGCAAGCCTGTTAGATTTTCTTCTACCCAAACTCATCCACGAATGGAGATAATACGTATTTTTATTAATTAGACAAAAAGGTGTTCATGTACACAATACCAATTCATTACCAATAGTTCCATTATTTTTAACATCTTAAATAGAACAAGTAATACACCCACAACATAACGTAGTTTATCTTTCCCAACACTAATACACAACCCACACTATGTCTACGGAGCCTCTATAGATAAATAAGAGTACAATGATAATGCCGGCAACAAGGCCCCGGCTATACCTCAAACCGAATACACAAAGTACAAATGATACATGACCTCAGGATGAAGTGGGGCTCACCAAGTCAGCTGGGAAGAAGTGTGCTGCTATCATTGATCAATACCTCCTACTGTGGAACCTCCTGCATCCATTTAAAGATGCAGCGCCCCCAGCAAAAGGGACGTTAGTACCATCGAATAGTACTAGTATGAAAACCAAACACCAATTTAAGAATTTAGAAATACAGTATGAATATGATGAATCAGGGTGACAATAGCATGCTATAGCTAACCATTTAAACCATCGCAAGCTTATTAAGAGCTATCAATATCATATATAGGATTTAAGATGAGATCCTCTGTAACCATCTTAACACAAAGCGGCCCCGCCGCCTCACCCGATGTATGTAGGTGGTGGTGTAAGTACAATACAACAACTCTACTCAAGCGGTCCCGACGCCTCAGCCCAATATATGCGGGTGGATGTATAACCACAGTACCAAGAACCTACACAAAGCGGCTATACCGCCTCACGCCAATGTATGCGGGTGGAAATGCATCAACGATACCAATACCAACACAAAGCGGCTATGCCGCCTTACCCCAATGTATGCGGGTGGAAATGCATCAACGATACCAATACCAAGACAAAGCGGCTATGCCGCCTCACCCCAATGTATGCGGGTGGAAATGCATCAATGATACCAATACCAACACAAAGCGGCTATGCCACCTCACCCTAATATATATATGTGGGTGGTGGTGCCACAACAATACCAAAAATATACACAAAGCGGTCGTACCGCCTCACCCCAATGTATGCGGGTGGAGGTGCAGTCCCACAATATCATAATCCCTACACAAAGTGGTCATGCCGCCTCACCCCAAAATATACGGGTGGAGGTGTATCACAATCACAATCTCTACACAACTTGGCATAATAACTTTCACATAATCACGACTTGAAATTATAACATGTGGATACACAATCCATAGTTTGGATCACATCCTCAATTTGTAATGCAATATGATAAGAGCATTTGAAACACGAATTGAACATATATCTTTATCACAAAACTTATCGGAGTACTCGATTTGTAATCAACATCTTGGAATTTACAAGGATAGTCGGAATTCTAATTCTTAAAGAAGAGTTTAGCCAACATACCTCTCTTGAGCTTCCTTACACTCTAAATGTTCCGAAATTCTTAGCAACTTCAATCTATTGTAGAAATATAACAAGTTGAACCAAAATTAGGACGATGATCATGGTTCTAGCTCATTTGAGCATTTTATCAAATACTAGGTGTGCATAAGGTTTCAAAGTCCTTTTATGGAGAATTCAATCATCCCACAACCCAATCCTTACCATGCTTAGTTCAACAATCTTCCTACACCCCTTGATATCACATGCATGTGAAATAAGCAACTCTCATGCCCAAACATTATCTTGTTAATTATCCATTTTCAGATAATTTTGAAATTAGGGATTAGGGTGTAGAATCTTACCTCTAGGATGAAGACCTAGTGAGTTTCTCTTCTTAATCTTCCAAAACTTGAGCAAGACTTGAAGAATTAATTATTGAGGAACACCTTCTCACTCTAGGGCACTCTCTCTCACTCTAAAATATCAGATTATAGCTCAAAAATGACCCAAAACGTGTATTTAACGAAGTAGGGTCGGGTTTTAAAAACCCAAAATGAAGCTCCGAAACAGGTTCTACGGTCGCATATGCGACCGCATAGTGGTTATGCGGACCGCATATCAGTCGCATAATTGGTGTCCAAAACGACCAAAATCTGCATGTGTCTGCAGTCTCTATGCGGTCCACATAACAGTTCTGCGGTCGCATAGTGCACCGCATAATAGTTATGCGGTCGCATAGTCTACCGCACAATTTCTTCCCACTGGCCCAATTAACTGCTTCACTCCGCGGCCATTATGCGGTCCGCAGAGTGATTCTGCGATCGCATAATGGTCCGCAAAAATGTATTTCATTGCCAAATATTTTTCTTTACTTTCCGGTGCATTGTTCAACCCAAAAAGTTCGAGCCGCAGCTCGCAAACTCGCTGCGAAGAATTTATAAAATCCTCAAACACGTAAGCCCAAATCGGCACCACGAAACATTATTTTTCCTTTGCAAATTTTACTGGGCTTTACACTTAAGTACTTTGAAATTATTCCTGGGTGTTACATTCTCCCCCGCTTAGGATCATTCATCCTCGAATGAAGGTAAAATCTGTCATTAGCATCTTATGCAACTCAGTTTGTTTTATACCACACACTAGCAGCCCCAAATTTGACTAACTCCCTAAATTTCAAAAAGTTTCGCCAGAATTTCCCTTATAATTAGGCCTATCCACCTGTCAGAGAGCCCCAAAAACACATCCTAAAAATATATACATAATCCAACGACGTAACATAATACAAAAAAATACCAACTGTGGCCTCATAAGCAATATATTTCCAGAAAGGAACGCCCTTAACGCCAATTGTTCAAATGATACAAAATTCATAAAAAGTAAGTCTTATAATTTTCCTGGATCACAACTTTATAAATACATGGTCATTCAAACAAATAAGGATACTTTTTCTTCATTTCTTCCTCGGCCTCCCAAGTAGCCTCTTCAACCTGTTGGTTTCACCACAACACTTTCACGGATGCAATTTCTTTGTTTCTCAACTTTCGGACTTGCCGATCAATAATAGAAACTGGAATCTCTTCATAAGTCAATTCCTCATTAACCTCAATAGTCTCAACCAGAACAATGAGTGTCATGACCCAAACTAACCCCTGTCGTGATGGCACCTATTGTGGAACTAGGCAAGCCGACTCATTTTCAAACAAACCGATATTTTTATTTCAAAGATAATTTCAAGGCTATTTAGCGTAAAATAAAAAACCTTCATAAAGGAGTTCAAATCAAAACAAAAGTGCGGAAAAGAAAAGCCCGACATCGGGGTGTCACTAGTCATGAGCATCTACTACAATCTGTCTAACAATATCAAGGATAACTCAGCCTGGAAAATAGCTAAATACAACTAAAGGAAGATAAGAGGGAGAAAAGCAGGGGCTGCGATCGCCAAGCAGCTACCTTGCTATCTCTAAGAAAACAAAAATCTGCAACCAGCATAATCAACAATCGCTACCGTGTCCAGCTACACCTGGATCTGCACACAAGGTGCAGGGAGTAACGTAAGTATGCCAACTCAGTAAGTAACAACAATAAATAAAGACTGAGCAGTAGTGACGAGAAATAAAACATATAACGTTCATATCACAAAAATTCAGTAAAGTACAACATGCTTTAAAAATCAGTGTTTGAATCAAATCATCTCGTTTAAACCCGGTTCCAGTAAAAATCACTTAAAGATATTTTTCAACAGTTTTTCAAACAAAGGCTCAATGCAAAGGTGAGCAAAAATGATAAAATCATAAACAGCCCCTCGGGAAAAGCATCACTCATATACAGCCCCTCGGGTAAACCTCACAGTCACTCATGCCACTCGGGCATACCTCACAACCGCTCTTGCCACTCGGGCATACCTCACAATCACTCATGCCTCACAGTCACTC